>NC_077241.1:67766677-68069707 GCF_947179165.1 Solanum dulcamara | reverse complement strand
TTTTGCTATTTACTCATATTTCTCATGTAACCACTTAAAAGACCAAATTTCTGGTCACCATAACAATATATTCCATATCAATAACATGGCAATTTTTACTTCTCAATTACTAATAGGAAGCTGAGCTTTCCTCAGAATTATTCAGTAATTGGACCATCAATTTCATTTGCAAGGGATATGAATGATGCCGCTCTTAGGTCTATATGAGCTAAAATAAAATAAAATAATAAACTAGACTAATCGTCAAAATAAAAATCTATTTTAATATAGTGAATACGAAGAAGTGTTTATCAAAAAATATAAAATAAATAAAAGTGGATAGATAGAGCATTTTGAATCGTTAAAACGATAAGCTACTATTAAAGTGGTTTGGAGGGAGTATCTTCAAAATGCACGAGTTCACACCAGATTCTAAAATGACAGGACGTAGTAGTATTTATTGGACGACTATCGTATATGTGAGTCATTTTTTTAATGAGTATATTAATTTCAAAGCTTAAAGTTGAGGGGTATATCATGTCTCTTTTCCTTAAAACAATTGATCCTTCTCGGTTATACCTCAAACAGTACTGAAAAATGATTAAAAAATGACTGCTAAAAGCGACGGACGATGTATTTATTTTGGTAAAAATCAACGAAAAAGAGACGCAGTCACTTCCTTCACTTTTGTCCTTCTCGCTTTTCGAAAAGCAACGGATGGTGTCGCTAACGATGGACTGTGTCATTTATTTTGTTTGGTTTTTTTAAAAAAAACTTTTCTGCCTAAACAACAGACAGCGTCGCATTTTTTTAATTTTCTTTTAAAAAAAGCAACGGGCATCATTGCTTTTCTGAAAAAAAATTAAGAAAAATTCCATAAAAGTGACAAACAAAAAAACTCTGTCCATCGCTTTTTCTCTCTTTTTTTACAATAGAAATTGTTGTCCACCTACAATTAAAAATACAAATTCATATATATTCAATTCAACCGTTCTAATCAAACCAAACAACTAAGCATACACACACAATATCATAACAAACTCAATCAAATATCCTTAAACACTAAAATCCTAATATAAAGACTTATATAATCTTTCAAAATTAGTTACAAAAAGTACAAAATGTTTATTAAAGGGATGCCTAATTAATTAGTTCATGCTTATATCAATTTAATTATATATTTAACTAATTTATGTCTAAAGTTCCACCTTCGATCATAAAGACTATAATTCATCAAGATTTCTAATATTCACAATCTAAGTTCATAAATCCTACCATTCCAGATTTCTAAAATTCAACCTTAGTTCATAAAGAATACAATTTATCGAGATTTCTAAAGTTCACAATCTAAGTTCATTAATCTTACAATTCAAGATTTCTAAAGTTCAACCTGAGTTTATATATACTATAATTCATCAAGATTTCTAAAGTTTCATGGCTAGCTACTAGCAGCTTACCAAATTTGAAAATTTTCGGGTATACAAATTTTTTGTCTTCCTTATATAGTGGACTACGAAAGTCATGTATTACTTGTAGTCTTTGTTATGGAAGCAGTGGGGTTGTTAATTTTATACCTTTTAATTATTACTGCCTCCGTTGTTTTATTATATGATGTAGTTTAATTTGATGTGGAGTTTAAGAACAAGATAAATATTTAACCGTTTAGATTTTATGAATTATAAATTATAGTTCACTTCTTTTTGATTTTTGATTTTTTCTTGTGAAAGAACTCAAGGTGTGTTAGATTTGATTTATTTTCGAAAAATCAAATGCATCCAAATCATTAAAACTCTAAGCGCACATGTGACTTCTATCCGAGACGCCATTGAAATTTATTGGACCATTTAGTACTGAAATGATCCTTTCCCCAAAATCAGAGCTTGGAATTAACTATAAGATACTCCCCTAAGTTTATATTAAGCAAATTATTGGAAAATAATATATCCTTTAAAAATATATATTTAAGAGCATAATTAAATATATATTTTTATTTTTATTTTTTAATTATTTTTAAATTAGCATCTTAAAAAATGTAAAGTAATTAAATAAAGAATTAATATGAAGAAAAAAGGAGATAGAAGAGTAAATTCATGGGTCCCATTTTTCTGATGTCTTTATTCAAAGAACCATTTGAGATTTTTTATAAAATAAATCAACTTAAAATAAAAAGGAGAGAGTAACAGAAAAAAAAAGAGTTGAGAAGATCAGTGTGCATTTCAATCACACTGAATAAGACTATTTATAGTCTGATCAATTAAGAGGATAAGAGAGAACAATATTTTATTTTTAAGTGGGTCCCACAAAGTGGAACATCCACTACATATTGTCCTTTGTCCTTTCATAACACTCTCCCTTGGATGTCCTAATATGCCTCATTAAAAACTTTACAAGAAACAATATACATAGTTATCTTGAATACCCATAGATATTGTATCTCGTTGAAATCTTACTAGAAAATCAGAGCTTGGAATTAATATGAAGAAAAAAAGAGATAGGAGAGTAAATCCACGGGTCCCATTTTTCTAATGCCTTAATTCCAAGAACCATTTGAGATTTTTTATAAAATAAACTAACTTAACAAAATAAGAAAGAAAGAGTAAGAGAAAAAAAAAGAGTTGAGATGATCAGTGTGCATTTCAATCACACACTGAATAAGGCTATTTATAGCCTGATGAATTAAGAGGATAAAGGAGAGAACAATATTTTATTTTTAAGTGAGTACCACAAAGTGGAACATCCACTACATATTGTCCTTTGTCCTTTCATAATACTCCCCTTGAATGTCCACGTGTAATGTGTCTCATTAAAAACTTTACAAGAAACAAGATACATAGTTATCTTGAGCATTCATAGATGTTGTGCCTCATAAGAACTTTACTAGAAAATCAGAGCTTGAAATTAACTATAAGATACTCCCCTTAGTTTATATTAAGCAAATTGTTGGAAAATAATATATCCTTTAAAAATATATATTTAAGAGAATAATTAAATATATATTATTATTATTAATTTAATTATTTTTAAATTAGCTTCTTAAAAAATGTAAAGTAATTAAATAAAGAATTAATATGAAGAAAAAAGGAGATGGGAGAGAAAATCCATGGGTCCCATTTTTCTGATGCCTTTATTCCAAGAACCATTTGAGATTTTTTATAAAATAAACTAATTTAGCAAAATAAGAAGGAAAGAGTAAGAGGAAAAAAAGAGAGTTGAGAAGATCAGAGTGCATTTCAATCACACACTGAATAAGGCTATTTATACCCTAATGAATTAAGAGGATAAAGGAGAGAACATTATTTTATTTTTAAGTGGTTCCGACAAAGTGGAACATACACTACATATTGTCCTTTGTCCTTTCATAATACTCCCCTTGAATGTCCACGTTTAATGTGCCTCATTAAAAGGCTTTATAAAAATAATATACATATTTATCGTGAACACCATATATGTTGTGTCTCGTTGAAATCTTACTAGAAAATCAGAGCTTGAAATTAACTATAAGATACTCCCCTTAGTTTATATTAAGCAAATTGTTGGAAAATAATATATCCTTTAAAAATATATATTTAAGAGCATAATTAAATATATATTTTTATTAATTTTTTAAAATTATTTGTAAAATTAGGTTCTTAAAAAATGTAAGGTAATTAAATAAAGAATTAATATGAAGAATAAAGGAGATAGGAGAGTAAATCAATGGGTCCCATTTTTCTGATGTCTTTATTCCAAGAACCATTTGATATTTTTTATAAAATAAACCAACTTATTAAAATAAGAATGAGAGAGTAAGAGAAAAAAAAAGAGTTGAGAAGATCAGAGTGCATTTCAATCACACACTGAATAAGGCTATTTATACTCTAATGAATTAAGAGGATAAATGAGAGAACATTATTTTATTTTTAAGTGGTTCCGACAAAGTGGAACATGCACTACATATTGTCCTTTGTCCTTTCATAATACTCTCCTTGAATGTCCACGTGCAATATGTCTTATTAAAAAATTTAAAAGAAACAATATACATATTTATCCTGAACACCATAGATGTTGTGTCTCGTTGAAACCTTACTAGAAAACCAGAGCTTGAAATTAACAATAAGATACTCCTCTTAGTTTATATTAATCAAATTGTTGGAAAATAATATATCCTTTAAAAATACATATTTAAGAGCATAATTAAATATATATTTTTATTATTATTTTTTAAATTATTTTTAAATTAGCTTCTTAAAAAATGTAAGGTAATTAAATAAATAATTAATATGAAAAATAAATGAGATAGGACAGTAAATCAATGGGTCCCATTTTTCTAATGCCTTTATTTCAAGAACCATTTGAGATTTTTTATAAAAGAAACTAACTTAGCAAAATAAGAAGAAGGGAATAAGAGGGAAAAAAAGAGAGTTGAGAAGATCACTGTGCATTTCAATCACACACTGAATAAGGCTATTTATAGCCTGATGAATTCAGAGGATAAGGGAGAGAACAATACTTTATTTTTAAGTGGGTCCCGCAAAGTGGAACATCCACTATATATTGTCCTTTGTCCTTTCATAATACTCCCCATTGGATGTTCACATGTAATGTACCTCATTAAAACTTTACAATAAACAATATACATAGTTATCCTGAACATCCATAGATGTTGTGCCTTGTTAAAACCTTACTAGAAAAAATTCAGTGGAAAAAAAAGCCTAATGAAGAAAAAAAAGTACACACATTTGATAATACGAATTGAGTGTTGCCTCATTAAAAACCTTACTAGAAAAACCTAGTGGGACAAAGCCTTGGTTAAGGAAAAAAGAGTACAATGCGTATTTTACTCCCTTGATGAAAATTTTATTTGATATTTTGGAGACGACACATTCTAATTTTATATTTTAGCTTCTCAAAAGTTGATGTTGATAATGTCTTTGTGAATAAATTTACAAGATTATCACTAGAACGAACTTGTTGTACATCAATATCACTATTCTTCTGGAGATCATGTGTGAAGAATAATTTTGATAAAATATGTTTCGTTTTGTCTCCTTATATGAAGCCACCTTTTAATAAAGCTATGCAAGTGACATTGTCTTCGAATATAACTATGGGTACTTTGACATCATTTTTCAGGCCGCATATTTCTTTAATGAGTTGTATCATCGATTTCAACTACACACATTCTTTACTTGCTTCATGAATTGTTATTATTTCAGCATGATTTGAAGAAGTAGCAACAATAGATTGCTTTGTAGATCGTCATGTTATAGCAGTTCCTTCGTGTGTAAATAAATAGCATATTTGTGATCGAGCTTTATGTGAGTCTGATAAACAACCTGCATCTGCATAATCAATAAGGTCTGCACAACCTTTGTTAGTATAAAACAAACTCATATCAATGGTACCCTTTAGGTATCGCAAAATATGTTTGATACCGTTTCAATGTCTTCGCGTTGGGGATGAACTATACCTTACCAGAAAATTAACAGAAAATATTATATAAGGCCTGATTGCGTTAGCAAGATGCATAAGTGTACCAATAGCACTGAGATATGATACTTCAGGACCAAGAAGTTCTTCATTCTCTTATGGAGGTCGAAATGAATCTTTATCCACTTCAAGTGATCGAACAACCATTGGAGTACTTAATAGATGTGCTTTGTCCATGTAAAATCGTTTTCAGATTTTCTCAGTGTAGGCAGATTGGTGGACAAAGACCCCATTTACTAAATGTTCAATTTGCAGATCCAGACAAAGTTTTGTCTTTTCAAGGTCTTTCATCTCAAATTCTTTCTTTAGATATTCAATCGCCTTTTGGATATCTTCAGGGGTTCCAATGAGATTTATATCATCAACATAAACAGCGAGTATAACAAACTCTGATTCCGTTTTCTTAATAAAAATATTTGGACAAATGACATCATTTATATAACTTTAATGTAAAATTCCTCAAAAATGTTCACCAGTGCCTTAAGAAATACCTTGGAAATAGGCCTCTCACATAATGCATTATCCTTAATTTTTTTGGCAAATCTGAGTCCGGAATATCGATCAGAGATTAAACCTTTAGGGAAAGGTCTCGGTGGATTTTTAGAACCCGTATATCAAAAGATAGATATTTTAAAAAACTACGCAAAACAGTAAAGCATCGTGGACTTGCTCCCATTTAGTGTAATTTTTCCCGTGTTAAAATCTGGCCAAAATTTCATTCAGTCAAAATTGGCCTATCGAAGAACACCTGTGCGTCGCCGACCTGGGCGATGGTTTTCGTCCGAATTCAATTTTAAATAAGGGCACTTTAGACTTTTCTCTAATTGTTAGTTAATTAACCTGGATGTTTTTAGGATCTAATTCAACTCTATAAATTGACCTAAACCTCAAATTCTATTCATTCTTTTACAATTTACCTACTCAAATATTTCTCTCTCTACAAAAAGACTCTCAAAAACTCCATTGAAGACTTCAAGTAAATTCACTCAAAACTCTCAAGTTCTTCTAAATTATTTGGTTCTCTCACTTAAGGTATGTGGATATTGATTCATGGATTCTTTCGTCCATGAAGCCCAATCAAACTTTCAAGTTTTCTATCAAATTAAAGTATGGTACTTTATGGGTTTTATGATCTCTATTCCAATTGCATGAATTATGATTAAAATTATGATTATGATTCTATTTTAATATAAATTGATAGTTATTGCATTGAATTGAAGAATTTTTCCATGAATTCGCCTACATTGATCTCTAGGGTTCATTATATTAATTATGAGTATTTTTAATTATACTTCCGAATGATATTATCTTTATGAATTATGTATGCGCTGATAGGAGGTATATGATTATGCATGCTTTCAAGTCAATTTCATGATTTTCAAATCAATTGATCATGCATTCATGTCTTACCCTAATTTCAAGTATAAGCTATAATCATGAATTTTTAAGTATGAATTATGTCTATGTATGTATGATTTGTAATTTGGAAGGACAATACCCACATTTCACTTATGTTATGAAATTGAGCTACTCCATGATTTCAAACCTATGATCATGACTATGATATATGTCATTTTGATTTCTATGCTATGTATGTATTTCGTGGGATTTGACTTAGCACCGAATGTGGACTTGAGGTGAGGGCTCAAAATATAGGGCCCTTATATAAAGTCTCTTGTCCTATAACTACGTGCCACCGTAGGTTGCCTCCTAGCTATTGGATCCATGTATATAGTATGTATGACCCGCCTAGCGGGGTAGAGTCTATCTTGGCAAGTAGATTTCCCTTTCCTCCGATGTAGGGGTAACATTGAGATTTCATGTTATAGCTCGCATTGTCTTATTGTTGGTTATGGTTCCTATCCCACAAATGTACGACCTCATATGTATGTTCATGATCTCAATTATGCTTTTCAAATGCTTTGGTCATTATGATTTTCTCATGACTTTACTTATCTAATCTTATCATGTGTTTTACTTGACCATTGCATCCTATGATTTACGTTGCATATCATTCCCTCATACTTAGTACATTCCAACGTACTAATGCATACTTTTTGCCTACATTGTCTCATAATGTAGGGGTTGAGATTAAAGATCATATTCATCCACGTGGCTAGTTAAGCTTTCCTACCCGATAGTGTTTGTAGTGAGTCCTCATTTATTGGGCACTAGTCATCGAGTTGGTTTTTGTTTTCAAAGACTTTTGTTATGTTTCATATTGAGGGTGAGCTAGGGACATATCTTATCCCTCGCCCATGCTCATGAGTAAAGGCATCTAGTTGGACAAATGTTTTGAGTCTATGTTTCCATGTGACATTCTTCGTTTATTATTCATGGTTTAGACTCTCTTATGATGTTTCCGTTTTTACTTTACCTTATTTATTCTTATGATATGAACATGAGGCTTTGTTGGATCCCTTCGTAGTTTCAATTGTCGTATTACGACAAGGCCCTAGGTCGGGTCGTGATACTTCATTTATCAAATACTCACTAAGGCAATTATACTACATACACTCTGATTGTTTCAAATCATATAATAATCTTTGCAATTTGATTGAGTACATCTTCAAAGATTTAGTACATGCTTCAGGCAATTTTCGTCATTTTAGAATTTTCATGTAAATTTCATTATCAAGTGAACCATAAATGTAAGTTGTAACTACATCCATTAGATGTATATCAAGATTTTTAAGTACAGCTAAACTGATGAGATATCGAAAAGTTATTCCATCCATAACAGGTGAATATGTTTCTTCATAGTTGACCCCGGGTCTTTCAGAGAATCCTTATGCAACAAGGCGTGCCTTGTATCTTACAATTTCAGTTCTCTCATTTCATTTTCGTACAAAAACCCATTTATAGCCAACTGAATTTACAACTTTAGGGGTTTGAACTACCGGTTCAAAAACCCCACATTTAGCAAGTGAGTCTAATTCTGATTGAATTGTCTTTTGCCATTCTAGCCAATCACATCTACGTCGACATTCTTCGACGGATTTAGGCTCAAAACTTTCTCTATCTTGAATAAGGTTAAATGCAACATTATATGTAAAAAAATTATTAATCGTGATTTTTGATCGATCTAAATTTATCTCATCACCGGTAGAACTTATTGAAAGTTCTTCATTCACTTGAGTCTCGGGTTCACTGATTTCTTCAGGAATATCAGGATTACTCAAATAATGACCTTCTTCAGGAGGTTCTTTTGTAGTATCATCTTTATTATTTCTCATACTTCTCTTTCTAAAATTTTTATTCTTTGAACCCAATGGTCTACCACGCTTCAGGCGTGTTTGAGATTCAGAAGCTATGATACTAGTAGATGATCCTTTTGGGACATCAATCCGGATAGGCACATTCACTATAGGGATATGTGACTTAGTTATTCATTTCAAATCAGTAAATGTATATGGCATTTGATTTGCTATTTTCTGTAAGTGGATGATCTTCTGGACCTCCTGCTCACATGTGCGGGTCGTGGATCAAAATGAGATAGTGATGAAATTTTCCATGTAATTTTTCTTTCGGGTTCCTTTTTCTCTTCCCCTAATTGCGGGAAAATTATTTCATCAAACCAACAATCTGCAAATCGAGCAGTAAATAAGTCTCCTGTCAACGATTAAAGGTAGAGAATTATAGAGGATGAGTCAAACTCAATATATATTCTCAAACTTCGTTGAGGGCTCATCTTTGTACGTTGTGGTGGTGCTACAGGCACGTATACCGCACAACCAAAAATTCATAGATGGGTTATATTTGGCTCGTGACCAAATACTAATTGTGACGGAGAGTATTTATTATAATTTATCGGTCTGAGACGTACAAGTGTTGCTGCATGTAAGATAGCATGACCCCAAACAGTAATCGATAATTTTTTTTTTATTAGTAGAGGTCTTGCTATCAATTGTAAGTGCTTAGTAAATGAATCTTCAAAACCATTTTGAGTATGAACATGAGCAACATGATGTTCAATTTTTATCCCAATTGATAAGCAATAATCATCAAAATCTTGGAATGTAAATTCTCCAGCATTATCAAGGCGAATAGACTTAATTGGATAATCTGGATTTTGCATTCTTAATCTTATTTTTTGTGCCAACAATTTCGCAAATGCCAGGTTGCGAGATGATAAGAGGCACACATAAGATAATCTTGATGATACATTTATTAGGATCATAAAATATCTAAATAATCCACTAGGTGGATGAATAGGTCCACAAATATCTCCATGTATACGCTCTAAAAAATCAGGAGATTCGATATCAACCTTCAGGGTCGACAATTAATTTGCCTTGATATCAAGCAGCACATGAAAATTCATCATTTCTAAGAATTTTCAGATTCTTTAACGGATGTCCAGTTGAATTTTTAAGAATTCGTCTTATCATTATTGATCTAGGATGACATATTCGATCAAATGTGCTTCAATTGCACTAATTTTTGCATAATATAGGTCAGACGACAAAGTTGGTAATTTTTTCAAAATATACTTCTGGCCTGAGACACTCTTGGTTATACCAAGATATTCATTATTTTTTTTAGTGTCTCAACATGATATCTATTTCTGCAGATATTTTTAAAACTTAACAAGTTTCTTGGGTATTTAGAAGAGAATAGTGCATCTTTTATAACAATATTTGTCCCCTTAGGTAGAAAATATAGTAGCTCTTTTGGAGTCTTCAATAATTTTTGAATTACCAAAAATTATAATAACATTTTCTTTTCTTCTAAGCAAGTAGAAAAAATATTCTCGTCTTTAAAAATTGCATGAGTCGTTCCATTATCAATTACACAAATATCCTCGTGATTAATCATTGATTCAAATAAAATTTGAGGCATAAATTATACAAAATTTATTTATTTGCATGAATTAGAAAAATACAAACATATTATTTAGTATAGACAAATAAAAGGAAAATTATTTAAATATTATCTGGGTTATCGATATTTATATTTTCTTCTTAAAAATTAAAGAAATCAGCTACATCCATGTGCATAGGCTCAATATTATCTTTAGAGATAAAAATTGTCTCTGGATTATTTTCTGCCCTCTTCAAGGATGCCTGATATAGCTGAACCAGATGTTTTGATGACCGTCATGTCCTTGATCAGTGCCCCATACGTCCATATCTATGACATATACTTTCTAAATTTTTCTTTGCTATAGCTTCGGGCTTTTCACTCTTCTTTTTATACTGTCGATCATTTCTCGGTGGCAGCCAAACATCATGATAATAATTTCTTCTTCAACCACGACTGGGGCCACGACCTCTTTCTCGTTGGTTATAATTTACCTGATTCACTTCAGGGAGTGGCAAAGAACCAACGGATTGACTATCTTTATTTTTCATTAACAGTTCATTGTGGCGTTCAGCAATAAGAAGGTAAGAAAGTAATTCAGAATATTTTTTAAAACCCTTTTCGCGATATTGCTGCTTCAGGAGCATATTCGCGGGTGAAAATGTGGAGTATAATTTTTCAAGTTTGTCTTGCTCAGTGATTTTTTCTCCGCATAAATTTAACTGAGCTATAATTCTAAACAAGACAGAATTATATTCCGTTATATTTTTAAAATCCATTAATCTCAGATTAAGTCAATCATGACGTTCCTGTGGAAGGATGACCAACTTCAGGTGGTCATATCTTTCTTTTAGATTCTTCCACAGTTTAAGGAGGTTTTTTTAATGTGAGTTACTGTAATTTTAACCCCTCTTCAAGACGGTGGAGGAGAAATATCATGACTTTGGCACGGTCTTGACTAGATATTGTATTGTCATATTTGATGGTGTCTGCCAAACCCATCGATTCTAGGTGTATTTTGGCATCTAGTGCCCATGGATGAGTAGCCTTTTCCAGAAATATCAAGAGCAACAAATTCAAGTTTAGAGATATTCCACATTTTAAGAAAATAAAATTCTTACCATTTTATTACCTTCTTAAAATAGCTCAAAGTGATGGAGTCTTGTGCTGATAACGTGTTATAAAATAAACTAACTTAGCAAATTAAGTAAAAAAGAGAGAGTAATGGAAAAGGAGAAACCAGAGAGAATTTTTTCGTATATGTGTATTGTCCATTTAATTGCATAATAGCAATGACTATTTATAGCCACTGCAAATGAAAGGAAACGTAGCAAGTTAGAAATATATGTGGGACAAATGTTGGTGGGGAAAAAGTGACATCCACTTCCCAATTTTACAACACTACTCCTTGGATGTCCATAAAAAAATAAAAATTATAGTGAAAAAACAAATATATATAGTTATTCTTAACACCCATTGATGTTGTGCCTCATTAAAACCTTACTAGAAAAAATTCAGTGGAAAAAGCCAAGTGAAGGAAAAAGAGTATACACATCTGGTAATACGCCTTGAGTGTTGCCTCATTAAAAACCTTATCAAGAAAATTCAATGGGACAAAATCCTGATTAAGGAAAAAAGAATACAATGTCTATTTGATTTTGTTTATTTTAAACAAGAATATCACTGATTTTAGATGTGAGGACTGTTTGACATTGTTTCACATTCTTTCTTAGCGTTTATATCTTCATACTCAAAATTAAAACCATGATTCATAATTTAATAACTAGTATATTTTGGAGGTAAGAGATCAGTTGTCCATAGTCATAATGTATCATAACATGAGGTTTGTTGGTGTTCCTCATAATCAAAAGATTTAATTTAATTTAACAAAGAAATTATGAATTCCTCCCTTGAAGACTGTTAATTTATTTTTAATGATACCATCACAACATATTATATATTGACATGGTATCTAAGGACTATTTCATATATTGGTAACACTCCTCAGATCATGTATGATACCATCAAAATATATGAATATACTATTGTGGTAACACTAAGGTTTCCTTCATCCATTCATTTACAAAACTACTCATTCTCTAATGATATCATAACAATATATTCATATACTGCTATAGTATCACTAAGGTTTTCCTACAACCATTCATGTACAACCAACTCACTTCTCAATGATACCATCACAAAATATCATATACTGACATGATATCATTAAGGACTTTCATATATTCATATATTGTTATGGTGTCATTAAGATTTCCTACAATCATTCATGTGCAACCAACTCATTTCTCAATGATACCATCACAACATATCATACTGACATGGTATCATTAAGGACGGAAGCAAAAGAATCAAATACCGTATACTGTAGAAAGAAAAATGCAGCGGCGAAGGTTAGAGTTGTTCATGGTTATGGTTAAAAAATCAAACCAAACCGTAATCCGAATCAAATCGACTAAAAAACTGATATTTGGTTTAGCTTGGATAGGTTTGGTTTTAAATTTTAAAAATCGATACTATTTGGTTTGGTTTTGGTTTTAATAGAAATGAACCGTAGAAATAACCAAACCGATCCGAGAAATTATATATATAAATTTCATAATTATTTATATATTATTCATAAATAAAATATAAATATTTAATTAAATTTTATTAACTTAAGTCTTTAACTTTACCATTTTCTCAAGCTCAACATTTAAATTTTGGTATATAATTTTCTTGTACCCCTCCCTCCGATAATTCCTCAATTGTTTAGCTTGAAGTTATTTTTTTGCTATAAGGATTTGATCTTGATATATAATGAGTTTAGTATTGCTTAACTAAATCACTTTTTTCGTGTAATAATAACTCTAGTATTACTTAATTGCTTAATTGAATCCACAATAGCTTTCATGTTCATTGTTCATATACTAGGTGTTTGTATCTATCGAGATGTGTGTCTTCAACAAATTTATTATTTTCAAACAGAAAAAACCATAAAAATTAAACCAAACCAACGGTTATTTTTTTAGTTTGATTTGGTTTGGTTTTAGAAATTTGAAAAACGATTAAATAGGTTTGATTTTGATTTTAGTCAATAACCGATCCAAACCGAACCATGAACACCCCTAGCGAAGGTCACATAATTCTGTATTTTTCAAAAATCACATTAATTGTCAAATGTAGATTATGCAGACCCAAAATCACATAATTTTGTATTTTTCTTATTTATTTATTATTGTAATCTAGTTATTTACATTTTTATTAATATGAAAGTAGGTAGTTAGTATTTTAATTTTTTGTATTTATTGACATGGTATATTTCCATTATTATTATTTTTTATATTTGTATTAGTTTGAAAATAGTTAGATAATATTTTTATTTTTATATTTAAATTTCATATTATTTTTTTATTTTTATTAATTTAAAAGTTGTTAGCTAATATTTTTATCTTTGTAGTTTAATTTTGTTTTTGTTAAAAAATCAAAATATCGAAAGAGAAAAAATAAAAACAAGATAAATTATTAAAAAAATAAACAAATAATAAAAATGTTACCAAATAATATCTCTAATAAATAAAAATATGAAACAAAAATAAAACAATTTAGGAGACAAAATGTTAAAAATAAACTAGTCTTAGTCTAAAAATAATTAGTTAATATTTTTATTTTTTCAAATATTTTGGTAAGAAAGGTGGGAGACAAACACAGAAAAGGACGAAAACACTAATTAAAAATAATTTTAAAATAGTGAATGCATTGATTGCCTGTTGCACACGAGGGGAAAGGAACATTTTATCTAAAAGCTAACATGCCTAGTAGACAGTCCCTTTCATATACCCAGCTCTTCCGTCACTTCGGGTAAATAGTTTAGATTTTATGGGTGTTTGGATATTTAATTCGAAAAAGGGCCAAAATTATCCTTGAACTTCGAAAAATAGTTCATTCATGCCCTTCGTTATACTTTAGGGCCAATTATACCCTTACCGTTATAATTTGGGCCAAATATGCTCTTGAGTATAATAGAGTGTCACGTGTCGATTTCTTAGTGGCCAACTTATTTCCCCTCTTATTTTTTCATCCGGATCAAATAATATTAGATTCGACCCAATCAATTTAGTATCCGACCCATCAATAATATATCATACCCAAATAAACCTAAACCTAACCCATCAACAACGCTACTCTCTCTCTAAAAAAATGCATACCACCTCTCTCTATCGTCTTCAACCTCCATTGATGAAGACTCTTCAACCTCAGTTGAGGAAGATGATGAAGACCCTTTTCTAAGGCCCATAGTGATTTCTGAATTTTCCACAAGACTTCAAATGAGGCAGAAAGCGCAAGAACCAACAGGTAGAAGGGCAATAAAGGAAATTATATGAATTTGAAGAACGAAGTGGGTTTGTAGTTTTCTTGAAGTCGGACATTTTTGAACACCCAATTTGAGGAAAAGAGCAGAACAACAGGTTATGAAGTATAGTAAATTGAGATGTGCAGAAACTGCAGACACTGTGTTAGCCGGTGTTTGATGGACACAGAGTTGAGTTTTATGTGTTGAAGAAACCATTTATGGATGAATTCTTGGAATTTTTGAGCTACAAGTTTGATACATGATAATATGATACATAAACTTTAAGCAGTAAAGTTTGATACATGAGAATATGATACATAAACTTTCATCTTATATTCGAGTTTGATACATGAGAATAGCTGATACTAAGTTGTAGATGTATTAGAAGCAGTAAGTTGACTTGATACATAAGTTGTAGCTGATACATATGTATCAAGTCAACTTATGTATCAGCTACAACTTATGTATCAGCTGCAACTTATGTATCAGCTACAGCTTATGTATCAACTGCAACTTATGTATCAAGTCAACTTATGTATCAGCTACAACTTATGTATCAACTTACTGCTTCTGATACATCTACAACTTATGTATCAGCTGCAACTTATGTATCATCTGCAACTTATGTATCAAGTCAACTTATGTATCAGCTGCAACTTATGTATCAGCTGCAACTTATGTATCAGCTGCAACTTATGTATCAGCTTAACTTATGTATCAGCTACAACTTATGTATCAGCTACAACTTATGTATCAACTTACTGCTTCTGATACATCTACAACTTATGTATCAACTTACTGCTTTTGATACATCTACAACTTATGTATCAACTTACTGCTTTTGATACATCTACAACTTATGTATCAGTTGCAACTTATATATAAGCTACAACTTATGTATCATCTGAAACTTATGTATCAAGTCAACTTATGTATCAGCTGCAACTTATGTATAAGCTACAACTTATGTATCATCTGCAACTTATGTATCAAGTCAACTTATGTATCAGCTACAACTTATGTATCAAGCCAATTTATGTATCAGCTACAACTTATGTATCAACTTACTACTTCTAATATATCTACAACTTATGTATCAACTGCAACTTATATATCAGCTACACCTTATGTATCAGCTACAACTTATGTATTATGTCAACTTATGTATCAGCTACAACTTATGAATCAAGTCAACTTATGTATCAGCTGCAACTTATGTATCAACTACAGCTTATGTATCAGCTGCAACTTATGTATCAAGTCAACTTATGTATCAACTACAGCTTATGTATCAGCTGCAACTTATGTATCAAGTCAACTTATGTATCAGCTACAACTTATGTATCAACTTACTACTTCTGATACATCTACAACTTATGTATCAACTGCAACTTATGTATAAGCTACAACTTATATATCATCTGCAACTTATGTATCAAGTCAACTTATGTATCAGCTACAACTTATGTATAAGCTACAACTTATGTATCAAGTCAACTTATGTATCAGCTACAACTTATGTATCAAGCCAACTTATATAACAACTACAACTTATGTATCAAGTCAACTTATGTATCAACTATAACTTATGTATCAAGTCAACTTATATGTCAGCTACAACTTATATATCAACTTATTGCTTCTGATACATCTATAACTTATGTATTAGCTATGTATCAGCTACAACTTATGTATTAAGTCAACTTATATATCAGCTACAACTTATGTATCAGTTATTCTCATGTATCAAACTCGAATATAAGATGAAAGTTTATGTATCATATTCTCATGTATCAAACTTTACTGCTTCTGATAGATCTCAATTTACTACACTCCATACACATTTCAACTGCACAACTGCAGTTTTTGCACATTACAACTGCATATTTCAACTGAACAACACAACTATACATTCATCAATATTTCAGTAAAACTAAACATAATTGAATTCGACAAAATAACTGGACATTTCAAAAACTAATACACCACAAGTCTTAAGCAGTAAATACATCACCATAATTCACAAAAAACAATAACATTTCATAAAGCTAAATCAATTGTTAGGTCCCCTTCTTGGATTCAATTTTCCAATCCTCTCTTGAGCTTTAGCCTCTAACTTGCTGGTAGTAATTGCATCATTCCCTTGCGAAGTTAATCTTGTTAATGAGACTGGAAGATTGGTTGCCTCACTAACACCATTGTCGTCACCTCTAAAGTTTATTGCCCTTCTACCTGTTGGTTCTTGCGCTTTCTGCCTCATTTGAAGTCTTGTGGAAAATTCAGAAATCACTATGGGCCTTAGAAAAGGGTCTTCATCATCTTCCTCAACTGAGGTTGAAGAGTCTTCATCAATGGAGGTTGAAGACGATAGAGAGAGGTGGTATGCATTTTTTTAGAGAGAGAACAGAGAGAGAGTAGCATTGTTGATGGGTTAGGTTTAGGTTTATTTGGGTATGATATATTATTGATGGGTCGGATACTAAATTGATTGGGTCGAATCTAATATTATTTGATCCGGATGAAAAAATAAGAGGGGAGATAAGTTGGCCACTAAGAAACCGACACGTGGCACTCTATTATACTCAAGGGCATATTTGGCCCAAATTATAACGGTAAGGGTATAATTGGCCCTAAAGTATAACGAAGGGCATGAATGAACTATTTTTTGAAGTTCAGGGGTAATTTTGGCCCTTTTCCGTATTTAATTTATAGTGAGGCAAATAGTTTATCTACAGTGGGTTTTTGGCATAGTTTTCCCTTCAGTTTCAGTTGAAGATGACATTGACACAAGAGTTTCATGTTCATAAATGCTTTTGCCTTATTGACGCTCATAAATGCTTCTGAGCATTATCTCCAGCATGTGATTTATACACCAATTCCGCATTTATCTATACTGAGACCTTAGACGAGGATTATCACGCTTGCTGTTCCTATTGAACCTGTTGATTCCAAACCTGCCTTTTTCTCTACTTTGCCAAAGTTTACAATACCCACTAAAAACTCGATTTTCAAATTAAAAACGTAATGAAAATAAATCCATTTTACCAATAATGCCCGACAAAGGATCTGTGGTTAGGTTATGGAACCATATACATATACAACAAACAAATATACACAGAATAGCAAAGCAAGCATCAACACATAAAATAAAATAAAAACAGAAAAATAAATACATTCAGAGAGACCTAGATGGAGATAACAGAAGAAAAACCTAACCTTTTGCGAGAGAGGGTGGGATGCATGGAGAAACAGAGTAAGCCTAAAGAAAGAGGACTGGAAATGTGGAGTTCCCATAACATCCATCTCTCTTTGAAAACCCTAGCACTATAGAGTTGTTGATCATGGCATTTGGAGCACGGGGGACGAGAATGGAATTTTAAGAAAGGCACTCAACCTTTTTTCTCAACCTGATCAAACATACACATAAACACTGCAGAATGTACAATTCAAAGTGCCTTGGTCGTACCATTCAAACAGAACCTCCTCATCTCTAACTACTAAGATCCTCAATATTTATCACTCGTTGCTAGTTACTTATAGAAGGTGGTCTCTCCTTCGAAATACTCAACTTTATTTCTTGGTAAGGGTAAGAACTTCTTCACATGATTCAAGTCCTATCAGAAGTAGGAACATAATTCATATGTTTCCACGGCACCATGACCTTTTCTTTATGACCTAGAAATCCATCTGGAACCGATCCTTTGGGCCAAACATAGGCTTCGAAACTCAGGGTGATGGGCGGGCCCACCCCTATACTCTTCTCCACTTAAACACCATAGTTAATTCTCTTGACACGGGGCTCGAATCTATGACCTAAGACACAAGTCCCTCAACATTTGCCAATTGAGCCAACACCTGGGGGCAAGGTCGCCATGACTTGGCAAGAGCCTGAGAATCCAAACCAAATTACTTAATTAGAAATTGATTCCTATCCATTCAGACTTCAGAATAAGAGCGCAAGCACTAAAAAAGTATAGGAGTCCTACCTCCGTCACCCCCCACCCACCCAATAGAGGAGGCAGTTAGAAATACAACTAGGTTATTAGAGGCCAATCCAGCTAGATTATCACTTCCAAATAGTTGGGTATTTTAAGTTGAGCAAAAGGAGAACTTCCTCAAAGCTACACAGTGGAAAATTCACTCTGCTCATTCCAATTAGTAGAACAATTGCTCCACACCTTGTAGACCTCAGTTTTTTTTTTCTTTATTCTGGAAAAAACCTAATCCAAATCAAGCAAAACATCTCCTTTGTCCCGTTAACATTTTTTATTTATCTAATTTAATACTACAATCACAAGTAAATGTCAAATTCTACATTCTATCTATTCTTAGCATGTGAATAGTTTTAAGTCAATTTCTTTGGAATACAACAGGCCTTTTGACTACAAGTAAATAGACACATTGCTTGTCTTAATAACCTAACTTGAATAACAGAAGAAGTTGATTTCGCCTTAGGTGCTGTAAGAAATACATGCAAACCAATGAATGCCATTAGACATACTTTTGACCAGCTAACAGGAAAAAATAACCAGAAATGATAGAAATCTGACCCAACAGACACAAAATCTCCCTAAAAATGCCATATTTGGAAAAGAATTTTCAAGAATCAGATGAACAAGGCCAAACACGAGACAATCCATTTCCCCCACTACCTTCATCCCCAATAAATAAAGGAATAAGAAGGTCAACAGCTCACACTATCGGCTCTCCATCACCCACTGTGAAACTTGTGAACTCAAAATTTTTGAATTTATGTACACTGAAACCTAGATAGCCCCTTAAACTTGGCACATTTTGTAAGATTGCCTTAAAAACTTATAGAATGAACACTTAGACACTTATACTTGACAAAAATGGGTCACATGAGCACCTCATCATGTGTTTTATACTCATATTTGGGTGAATGAGAAAGCTAAAATTATGCTTTTTTTTCTTTTTTTTCTTTTCAGATAATATTGTAGAAAACAAAAATCAAAGAAGAGATCTAAACTAATCAAGAAATGAAGACTGATAATTTCTTTGTCCCCACCTTTCACCTTCTCACTCCAGAAAAAATAGCTATGCTCCATCCGTTATGATTATTGTCCTTTCACAATTCTACAGAGAATTAAAAAAGGAGCGCCTCCCTCATCTTCATCACATAAAAAAAGGAAAAAATTATAGTGCTTATGTATGATAGAGAAAAAAAATACAATGCTTATGCTTAAAAGTTTCCGGTTTTATAAAATTCTGAAAAATATTCACCATCAAAGTAAAATTCGAGACCCACCTGTATCCTATATATAGTTGTACGTTGATAATGCTTATATATAACACAGAAGAAATAAAAGAGAAAGAGAGCTGGGAGCCAATGAAGTAGGGGACTGCAGAGAAGAAAGAATAGGTAGAGGGGTGGGGGTGAGGCAGAAAGGGTGACGTCAATGAGGGGTTGTTGTAGGGTGGAGATGAAAAAGAATCATCAGCGGGGTAGTTTGGGTGTAGTCGTGTCGGAGTGGCCTGTCTTTATCTTTTTAATTTTCTTCAATTTTGACACATTTTTTTTATTTCATTTGATAATTGATACATCATCAGCATATGATTTTTACGCGCTTGGTTTTGAAGATTTATGTGTTTAGAAGACAAGTTTTTGTCAAGTAGAAGTGTCTTCGTCACTCTCTAAGTTTATAAGGCTATCTGTTTTTGTCAAGTAGAAGTGTCTTCGTCACTCTCTAACTTTATAAGGCTATCTAACAAAATGTGTCAAGTTTAAGGGGCTATCTAGGTATTTAGCCTTTTATGTACAAGTATTTTGCCTTTACTTAATGGGAAAGAAAGAAGTTCAAGGGAAGAGGTCATAATTTGGCCTTTCATGCAGATATACCAGAGCAACGATACGAAGCACATATTCATATCCTGACTGAATAATATATTACCCAATTCAACTATCAAGAACACAAATTCAACGTTAAAATCCAGAAAACAATTTAAAACTGTCAACATTAAAAGAACAAATATAAAAAGAAATTGAACAGAACCCCACCAAATTTCATTCTCAAGCAAAAGAGAGAATAAGAAGCTCATAGCAGCACGCCTTCATGTTCCAGATCATATTATCTTATGTGGAAGTATGATGCAAAAGGGAAATCAACAGTCAGAGCACGTTACAAACATTAAAGTGACTTACCTGCCAGCATCTCCTTTTAGCCATGAAGTGTATCCGGAGGAACAAAGCACCTTTAAAGTTGGAATGCTTCAGTCGGTTCGTTTCTCAGGCAGCGTGTTTAACACATGAAAACCTCCAAGAGAGAGGGTTGGTGGGTGTGGGGTGGGGGTCAAATCTGCAGTAGAGCGTGGCGAACCCAAAATATGTTAAATGATGGGTGCTAAACTATTTTTAATCTGGAATTGCTACTGAGATCGGGCGCTAAGGCAAAATATTTGTAAGCATAACCACGTTTCTCAATATAAATAATAGCTTTTGGCCACAAATTGAATGGGTGCTTGAGCATTCAGTGCCAGTCTGCACCAGGCTATTGAAAATGTATCTTCTACTTCTACTTCTTTTTGTGTGTATAACATGGCTATTGCAAATGATACAGAATTTTGGGCTCTTTTCAATTGCAGCAGTGATAATCTTCTCCCTATGTATATACCTTTAGAGCACTTTCTTGTTGCTGGATTTTCAATGAAATACCTTTAACAATCAAAAAAAATAAAGAACAATAAAGTTATAGCCTATCCTAATGGACTTTCAAGAACCCGAACTCTCAAGAATTAAGGAATAACTAAAGTTGACCAGTTTTAACCAAAAGCAAAATTGTATTAAAAAGGAACCAAGAGGTTGCCACCCCAGTACAATTAAAGCACAAAACATAATATATACAAACCCAATTGCTCCATTCAACTGAAAATGTCAATTAATTCAACCGTCGTCAAACATAAAATTTCAACAGGAAAAAAGAGAGACATAGGAGTTAAAAAACGAAGTGAATCCTAGTGCTTTTTAAGCCTCATGGGTTGCTTCTGATTTGCTAGCCGATAAATCCAGTACACCTACACCAATTTCATCATATGAATCAAACATTATACCCTCTACTATGTTCATAATTGGTGCAGAAACAGAAATTGAAAAAGAATAAGAAAGTACCAAAGCGAGGACATGGGCACCGATAAGAATGACTACAAGAAGAGGTACTGCTTCAAGATGAATCTGATTCGCCATTATCGAATCTCCGATTCTCTCAATTTTTAACTAATAGGTATGCCTATATTTTTGCTTCTCATCCGCTCAGTGTTCTATTTCGTTCAAACGTGTGCCTCTACTATGTATGCCTCGAATGTATGATTACAAGTAATCAATTATTTTATTTAATTATCAAAAATGATTTATGAGGTAAAAAGAATAAATAAATGAAAACTTATATTATATCGTACAAATTTGAATTCTTTTGAACACTATTTATTAAAGAATAAAATATATGTATTATCGAGGACATGACCTTAGATAGAAGTGTGTGGAGGACCCGCATTAGGGTAGAAGGCTAGTACATAGTCGCGTTATCCTACCCTATTAGTAGGCGCATTAGTGCACTATAATTTCCTTTGTGGAGGACTCAGATTAGGATAAAAGGCTAGGTGATTTATCCTTTGCACCATAGTAGTTGTAGTTCTACCCATTGTTTATTGTCTTTTGATTGCTGCATTGTACTGCTGTTTATAGTTGTGGAGCCGTTGTACTTTGACTGTCTTATCTATCTTATCTTATCTTATTTATTTATAATAGTTAATGCCTCTTTCTTCCCGTACCACTCTACCATGACTTTCTCTTTTTGCTATTCGTGTTTCCATCTTGTTCTCTATATGCTTGTCCCTATCTGACATTTTATCTTGTCCTCTCTTAAAGCCGAGGGTCTTTCGGAAACAGTCGCCCTACCTTTCAAGGTGGGGGTTAGGTCTGCTACACTCTGCCTTCCCCAGACCTCACATTGTGGGATTATACTGGGTCTGTTGTTGTTGTAAACATATTTTGAATTTTTAATTTAAAGTGTACCCAAATATGATTTCTCAAAATATTTGAGATGGCCAAACGCTAATTTAATTAGGTCACATTCATATATAATTTATAATTTAAATCAGTGAATACTTCTTTAGAGTTAATTAGGTCACATAATTCAATTATATTTAGAGTTAATCTTTGCCTAACCAATTATTTCTATATTTTCTTAATAATATGTTCATCTTGAATAACTCTTCTTCTTTCTTGAGGTGCAATGATATGTATAAAATATTAGAGATTCGACTCAAGCTCGATGGTAGAGCGTCATAATTGATTAGACTAGATTGAGTTCAACCCAATTGAATATGTATAAATTTAATTAGACGTGATTAATATTTTGAGCCTTTATTTGTAGAGTTTATTTTAATTAATGATGTGTATGAACTAAGGCCCATTTGACTATAAAAAATATTTATTTTTAAAAAAAATTCACTTATTTAAAATTTGATCAAGGAAATATCAAATTTAATTTGAAGTTGCATTCCAAGTTTGAAAAACAATGGATAGCTTATTTTATAAAACTTTATCTTTATTTTCATAATTTCAAATAAAACACCCCTTTTATGAAGGACAAAAATATATAACTAAATACAACAACTACTTTAAAGAATTAAATAAAATGATCTAGGACAAAATAGTCCTATGCTGAACAGTTTAGAGATTGCAATATTGTTTTTCCGCAATACAATTGCAAGTTTAGATTTCGAGTTGCTCACTCTCACTGGGAGCCACGTATGCGGAACGTGGCACATTCTTAGGTACCCTCACCAGCAAAGAAAGCAGGAAAAGAAGCACCGTTGCCGCAGCTTCAATCGCTGCGCCTGAATTGAGGCTTTCAGAGGCATATTCTCAAACACTTTATATGCACTGGACGGGACATACATCGCTGTGCAAGGTTATATGAACACTCAAAATTGCCGATGAGGAGTATCATTTCATGCCTTAAACGACGGCGTCGTGCAGTGCTGTCCCCAAGTAATTTGCCATTTTTATTAATACTTATTCACGGAATTAGCTGGGTAATTTTATTTTTAGGTAAGAGTGTTCGTTCATTCAGAATATTGTTTGCCTGTTATAGCAATATTGTTAGCAAATGACACAATATTGTCAGCAAATAGCTTACACCATATAATGGTGTGTGTTAGTTCTTTCCATAATTAAGGTTTCTACAGGCTGCCGATTCCTGGTGTAAATTAGGTATTTTTTTTTTGGCTATCCTCATCTGCTATGGAGAGAGAGTGAGTGAAACTCCTATGTGGAATTTACTCTTTATGGTTTAATTTAGGCATAATACATAAATAGATGCTCAAATTTGGCCTAGTGGGCAAGTAGGCACTCAAACTTTGAGTGCACATGTAGACACCCCGACTTGTTTTACTGTGTCAGTTCAATAGACCCAACTTACTAAATGATCATCCATACGCCTCTAAAATTTGTGGTATATTAGAATAGGAATAGGGGTACACAATCCTACTTAGAATATGAATAGAAATAAGAATAGTTTGTAGTATCCTATTTGGAAAATGATTGTTTTATAGTGTCTATAATTAGGGTATCTGTGTAATATTGTTCTTACACAATTCAATAATATTTTTCTCCTATATTTTTCACATGATATCAGAGCATTGGTGAGAAAATTCAAGTGTAGAAACAAGTCACCGTGCGTCAATTTTCGGTGGCTGTTGGGACTGATTGTGTCATCTTTTGTTCTATGGGTGTTGTGCGAAAACCAACACCACCACGAGACTCGGAAGGTTCAGGAAACCAAACCCCAGCTAGAACCACCGAAAAAAATATCACCCCATGTGCTCTCACGCGCCAACCAGAGGTGACAATTTTCAGGTGAGATTTGGCTCACGCGCCGGCGAGTGAGGGCTATCTGGTCGATTTTTTTGAGCAATTTGTTTTTTAGTTGTGGTCGTCCAGCCATTCCGATCAGATTCACGCAGTTTTTGACCATATTCGATTGCCGAAATTAGGGTTTCGGCGAATTCCAGGCTGTTTTCGGTGAGGTCCTGATTTTTTGGCAACCAAATCTTTGTAATCCAGTGTTTCTTGTTGTTTTCAAGATAAATTTCACACCATGTCTTTTGCGTGTGGTGTTTTTTGTTCCAAGAATATAGGGATTGGAAGTTCAACCCCTATAATCACTTTAAAACCATTAATGGGAAGTTCAAATATTTAGCTTGGGCTTCTTCGATTGAGTTGTGGTGCAAGGGTCAAGTTGTTCAAGATCACTTAACAAATAATTCTTGTGTGGTAGATGAAAAGGGGAAGGCTAGTGAGGAAGATGCAAAAGTCAAAGCACAATAGGTGAAGGTTGATGCTCAATTATGTAGTCGCCTATGGCGAACTATCGATTCCAAGTTGATGCCATTGTTTTGCCCATCCCAGACATGTTATTCAGTTTGAAAAAAGGCTCGTGCTTTATACACTAATGACATATCTCGATTCTATGATGTGATATCTCGAATAACCAACTTAAAGAAACAAGAATCCGATATGTCTACTTACTTGGGACAGGTACAAGTAGTCATGGAGGAATTTGAAACGTTGATGCCAGTTACTACGAATGTGGAAAAACAACAAGAGCAAAGACATATGTTGTTTCTAGTTCTTACACTTGCTGGACTTCCTACTGACCATGATTCAGTGCGTGACCAAATTTTAGCTAGTCCTGTAGTATTGTCATAAACTTGGGCACACTCGTGACATATGTTATATTTGACATGACTCGTAGTGGAGCTGATCACTCTGTCTTTTATTGGCATTTTGCACCAAATCTATGTATTACCTCGGTAGACTAAATTATTTTCTAGGTATTGAGGTTGCTCAGTGTAGATCAGGTATTGTTATTTCTCAATGCAAGTATGCCTTATATATTCTTGAGGAGACAGGAATGACAGGATGTAGATCCATTGACACTCCTATTGATCCAAATGTTGAACTCCTTTCCGGACAGGGGGAGCCACTCAGTAATCGTAAATGGTATAGACAACTGGTTGGGAAATTGAATTATCTCACAGTGACTAGACCTGGCATCTCTTTTCCTGTGAGTGTTGTAAGTCAGTTTATGACTTCTCCTTGTGGTAGTCAGTGGGATGCAGTTATTCGTATTCTGCAATATTTAAGTCAACTCCCGATAAAGGACTACTCTTCGAGGATCATGGCCATGAGCATATCACCGGATATACAGATGTTGATTGGGCAGAATCACCCTCTGATAGACGTTCTTTATCTAAATATTGTGTTTTAGTAGGAGGTAATTTGGTGTCGTGGAAGAGTAAGATACAAAGTGTGGTTGCTTGATCTAGTGCAGAAGCAGAATATTGAGTAATGGTTGTAGCAACTTGTGAGCTAGTTTGGATCAAACAGTTGCTGAGAGAACTAAAATTTGGAGAAACCGATCATATGGAACTTATGTGTGATAATCAAGCAGCCCTTCATAGCGCATCAAATCCAGTGTTCCATGAGAGGACTAAGCACATTGAGATTGATTGTCACTTTGTCAGAGAAAAGATATTCTCAGGAGATACTAGTACAAACTACAAAGTTTGTGAAGTCAAGTGATCAACTTGTAGATATCTTCACCAAGTCCGTCACCGGTCCTGGTATTAATTATATTTGTAACAAGCTAGGTACATATGATTTGTATGTACCAGCTTGAGGGGGAGTGTTAGAATAGGAATATGTGTACACAATTCTACTTAGAATAGGAATAGAATTAAGAATAGTTTAAAGTATCCTATTTGGAAAAGGAATGTTTTATAGTGTCTATAAATAGGGACTTTGTGTAATATTGTTCTTACACAATTCAATAATATTTTTCTCCTATATTTCTCACAGTATCAAAGAGACAAAAGTGTGACGAGTTGGAGTGTTTGATTGTCACTTGAGACCAAGTTGAGCATGCACTCTCAAAGTTGGAGTGCTTACTTGTCATCTGAGCTCAAGATTGAGTGTATGATTTATATTATGCCTTCAATTTAATACTTTCAACATATTTTACATGGGACCTGTTGATTTGTAAATATCTAAGTGTGATCAGATATGATTTTGTAGGATTTAAATTGATCCGACAAAATCATATTTGATATGCTATTAATTAGTTTAGGATATTAGATCAATAAAATCATCCCTTGATTCTCAAATCTCCTAGAATCAAGGGATTTGATTGCTAGTTAGTTTATTTTTTGTGCTACAAATTTGTATCTATGTGGATGAATAGAAATGTACAATTTTGGTACCAAAACTTACATGGTATCAGTGCAAGGTTATTCTTGTAACTAAAACAACATTGACTGGGCTTCGTCACCCAGCGGCATCAATAGAAGCCGAGAGTTCTATTAACAAAGTTCCGATACAACAATGAAGCCGTGGTGTGATTTTTGCAAACAAATATGGGCACACTCGTAAGACTTGCTGGAATATCCATGGGAAACCATCTAGCTGGAACAAAAAAGGGCAGACAACAATGGCTCTCTAGAAATGCCACCATTCACTAAGGAGCAAGTAGAGCTCCTGCACAAATTCCTCCAAGTCCTCCAAACCAGTAAATCTGATCCTTCTACTCCCTCTTGTTCTTTTTCCTAAATAGGTAATGTACCATCCGTTTTTTATGGGTACAGATTCAACTGGTGTAAGTCCTTGGATCATAGATTCAGAGGCTAGTGATCACATGACATGGAATTCCCATTTTTTCTCAACTTACACTCCTTTAGTAAAAAAATAAAAATGTATAAATGGTTTCACAAAGGAAGTATGTACTAGATCTTCTAAAAGAGACAGGGATGAGCGGTTGTCGTCCTGCTGAAACACCTATTGATCCGAATATAAAATTCGAAAACAAAGGAGATTCAGTTGACCAAAGTCAATATTAGAGACTAGTGGGGAAGTTGATCTACTTGTCACACACTCGACCTGATATAGCTTTTGCTGTAAGTTTAGTGAGTCAATTTATGCACTCCCCGAAGGAAGAGCACCAAGAAGCGGTCTACAGGATTCTAAGATATCTAAAAAGGGTCAACATAGGGGCATTGAAAGCTTTACAAATGCAGATTGGGCAGGTTCTTCTATTGATAGGAGGTTTTCATCAGGATATTGTTCTTTTATCTGGGGAAATCTCGTGACTTGGAGGAGTAAAAAGCAGAATGTTGTAGCCTGTAGCAGTACTGAAGTTGAACGCCGATCTATGGCCCATGGGATCTGTGAAACCATTTGGCTCAAGAAGATGTTGGAAGAACTGAAAAAACTGTTTGTGTTACCAATGAAGTTATACTGTGACAACAAAGCCGCCATAAATATTGCTCACAATCCAGTTCAACATGACAGACCAAAGCATGTTGAAGAGGACAGGCACTTCATAAAAGAGAAGATTGAAGAAGGAAATGTGTGCATGCCTTTCGTCCCAGCAAATCAACAAATTGCAGATATTTTCACAAAAGGCTTGTTTAAACCAAAGTTTGAAATTCTTGTAAGCAAGTTAGGCATGACAAATATTTACATGCCAACTTGAGGGGAGTGTTGATTTGTAAATATCTAAGTGTGATCAGATATGATTTTGAAGGATTTAAATTGATCCGCTAAAATCATATTTGATATGCTATTAATTAGTTTAGGATATTAGATCAAATAAAATCATCCCTTGATTCTGAATTCTCCTAGAATCAAGGCATCTGATTGCTAGTTAGTTTAATTTTTTGTACTATAAATTTGTATCTATGTGGATGAATAGAAGTGTACAATTTTGGTACCAAAACTTACAGGACCCTTTTGAACTCACTCACATTATTTGGATTTCTATCTCCTCCCATAGAACCAGCCTCTTGCTTGTGAAGTGTTTAACTGTTGTAGCTTTTAGAACCAGGTGTCACCTTTTTGAGCGTCCCTCAATATTTCTGGCCAATTTTCTCACTGTAGCTGTCATTACCCTCTGCTTATTATTGATGAAGTTATAGCTTTTAAATTAGTTTCTGATATTATGTTATCACCCAACTTGTTCAATTAATAACAAAAAATTAAGTGGTAACTTTTCCACCCCTGATTTCTTTGCAGCTATGCGTTTTGGCTGCTCAGTTGAGACTGCTTTGTGTGAATACTCATCCGGTAATTTTCCTGAGGTTATTCTAGCTGGAAAGCATGGCAATTTTGTGGGATCATATTTGTCAACCCCAAAATAGTAAGTGAATGAATATTGTTCTACTTTCTCTCTCTTGATATGTGTCTGATTACTGAACCAGTTCAATGCTGCTTCCGAAACGCCCTTGTACTTCTCTTTTGCATTATTGATCAATTTATCGTCTTCACCCCCCTCATTTTTATCTTGTAGTCTAACATTTTTGCATACATTCTGTGGTGGAATATTTTCTTCCCAAGGAGTTCCCTTTGTCACCTCCGAATTCATGAGTTAATGCGCTTTTTGGTGCAGCTTTTCTACCGGTTTTTCAAGTGTGCATGGAGAAAGGCCAACTGCTGAGTATGCTAAGTTGAGGAAGGAATCACTAGAAAGTGAATTTGGTCATGCACTTACTTATAAGTCGAAAAACCTTTCATCATTGTATCGTTTTGGCCCATTCATGGCTTTGTACAGAGCAGCCATTATTTCATTCTATGTGTTAAAGCTAACCATTTGGCGCTTATTTGTCCATGACTTAAGAAGACGTGCTGTTAAGGTATATTCAGTTCTCCAATGAAGTTCTATTTAAAAGTTTTGATCTTTTACTGTAGGTGTTCTATGAACATATTGGCAGATGACAGTGTGCTGTCTATTCGGTCTATTGCATACAATGGATCAGATATTTTTTACTGTAGGTCTTCTATAGGCATTTTGACAGAATTGCAAGAATGGCTTTTTCAGCTTCAGAGCATGAAAGCTGTGAAATGACTTGCCATTATTTGTTCACTGTTTTCTAGCATCTTGCTATGATAAAATGGAAAAGTTGAGGAAATCCCCCCCCCCCCCTCAAATTCTTCTTTTTGTTATAGTACTGGAACTAACTTCACATGCTTTACAACTTTATTTATCCCAAGTAACAGGTAGTGTGCCTTGAAACACCCTTTCCTTATTGATGTGACAGAAAAAAGAAAGAAATAGGAGTGTTTAAGTACAGTGGGGTTTTGATTCTCAAAAAAAAATAAAAATAGAGAAGGCGAAAATGGGCGACACTGTATTCGAATGTAGTTCTTTGATACTATATGTTTTAAATTTACTGGGAATACCTTCATTTAGGTATTTACTTATTACAGTGATCTGAATGGGAACTTTCCAATGCATTTTTGTCAAGCAATCACCTGTCATTGAATTGAGTATTAAGATATGCTTTCCTGCAGTTGTTCCGAGCGTGTTGACACCTATATGTCTTTGAATCGTACAATTGCCGCTTCTTAAAAGAGTTTGGCTGTTAAAAAGTACGAATTCAATTGCCTTGCACTTTGTGCTGGGTGGAAGGTGGTCTTGGTTTGATAGTTAATTTTGTGGTTCTACTCATAGCTTACTTTACCCCACTCATATTTCATCTAACTTGTATGTTCAATTAATTCACTAGATTGGTATTCAGATTTTATCAAGACAGAGGCTTTCTTGTTTCCGGTTTGATTTGTTCTTTACTGTTGTTTATTGTTCATATTGACCTTAGCCTTTACTAAAGTATTTGATACTTTTCAGGGCGAGTTATCTGATGACTGTTACTTATTTCTACTTCTTTCTATCTATTACTGAATTTCAAGTGGTTAATTGGCTATCCACGCAGGCCTTAACAATGAGTTTACTTCTTTTATTTTCAGTTCCGTGAAACTCTTATCCACTTGGGTCCTTTCTACATAAAGGCAAGTTACACTATCTGTTATGTCTATCTTATCTTCTCATGTTGGTGGACTAACATCATTGTTTGTAGAAATGTTCATATCTGTCTGCTGTGATATTGTCTATTACCACTTCTGTCCTTGGTGCTGTTTTTACGAGGGGGTGAGGATACTGCTTCAATAGGCTTACAACTAATTTCGTAGGAGAATGTACATGATGGCATTCCTCATTCTGATTACATGGAAGGAGTATAAATTAAAGAAAGTAATTTATCTTGTTAAGGTTTTTGGGTGAAGTCTGCCCCGGCCGAGAGGCCAGGGTCACCACTCTATTCCATTCTCAATTTGCATTTCAGATTGTAGAATACATTGACACACCAATATGGAAGATGTTTAAGCTCAGGTTACAGGCATGACTAGAGACCTAAAAGAGACCAAGTTATTCAGAATCTAAATTCTCTGTTATACATAGACAATACTAGATAGGACACTGTTTTTTATGCAAAAGCTTTTGACCACCGGAAGTGCTTGTATTTCACTTAGCAGGTTTCTTTTTTCTTGTTTAAGATTCTGCTTGATATGCATACATTTTGCATGAAAGAATCTTGTTGGGTCAGGCAAAGAACGAGAATAAGAATTGAGGGGCCAACATTAGGTTGAAGAAGACCATAGTTGTTGCTTCAGTGGAATCTTGAGACCTGTAAACTGCAAGGCGAGATTGTCACTTATTTCAATTTAAACCCAAATCTTAAGTCATCTTCCATTTCTTTTATCATGATATCACTTTTTATAGCTAATAGATTGGTACATTTAATTTCACATGCGAAATTTGATTGTCAAGCAGCATCTACATCCTAAATTAATAGAGGAAATTTCATTCTTACATGCTCCTTGAAGTCAAGAGGATGTATCTTGAATTCCGGTTACCTGTACATAGGAGTAGATCAGAAGCTTCTGCCTGTTCTTTTGGAAATGCTGATAGTAATTCAAATACAAAAAATTTAAGTAGACTGTGAGAGGTTTATTGAATTATTCTACTCTAACCAAGGTAATATGTGTAGCTTAGATTTTAGTATTTTTCTATTGAATTAGACTATGCTCAAAAAATTGTCCGCCCTGCTTTATTGATCAACCGAGGGGTGGGCTGGAGAGTCAGAGTCTTACAAATCCAGTCGTGTAACCTAGCTGGCGCTTTTTGCATAAAGCCTCAAGTCAATCAGAGTCCAATTGCCTTACCTTGAAAATACTATTCACAAACATGTGGGTTACGAGAAGAGTGGACAAAGATGAAATGCATATTTAGAGAATAACTAAACATGGCTCCTTACTGGGTATTTTGTGCAAATAATGCTTTTATATCTTCCTCATTGGCATAGGAATGATGCAAAACAGATGTTGAGAAGGAGGTGTAGGTGGCACTAATTACGTGTATATATATTGTGCAAAGAGTACATTTACTGCTTCGTTGTTGGCTAAAGAATGATTAAGATACATGTAGATGGGACTCAATTTTTTTCCGGAAAAGGGTCAAATATACCCCTGTACTATTAGAAATAGTTTAAATATACCCCTCGTTATACTTTGGGTCCAAATATACCCCCCCCCCCCCCGGTTATATTTTGGGTCTAAATATACCCTCTCATTATATTTTGGAACAACTATAACCTTAGTGTTAACAAAAAGACACATGTCAAGCTTAAAATTAAATGACCCACCCCCAATTTTACACACCCAATTTGTTTAGAAACTCACCCATCTAACTACCCGACCCATAAATCAAACTTACTGTTTCTTCTTCTCTACAAGTTGAACAGTCTTTACTACCATCAAAGCTATGAAAATTATAATGGTGGCTAGCTGCTGTTGTTCAATTTGGTTGAGCACTTCAGCTCTCTTTGCTTACACCTTATGTTCAATTGCTTGGAATTCCACATCGATTTGCCTCTTTTATTTGGCTATGTGCACCAATTTCTGATATGATTGTTCAGCCAGTTGTCGGTTATTATAGTGACAATTGCTCATCCCGTTTCGGATGTCACCGGCCGTTCATTGCCGCCGGCCCTGCACTTGTCACTAAAGCTGTTTTCCTTATCAGATTTGTCGCCGACCTTGGACATGCCTCCAGTGATCCCCTCGGAAAAGGATCTAAACCTCGTGCCATTGCTGTTTTCATCATTGGGTTTTGGATCCTTGATGTTGCTAACAACATGCTACAGGTCGTGATTGGGTTGAGATTCAGATCATATTTAACTGCCAATGAATTCTTGATTGAGCTAGCTGAAGGGGCAGCTTATGTTTCTGCTCATGATGATGAATCAAATTGGTATGTTTCTGTTCATGATGGCTACATTTTTGGTGTATAGCGACTGGGATTTGAGAAAGGAGATGGAGGAAGAATCCCCAGAAATACTTTTTCTGGACACAAAAGTGAAGAAGATGAAAAGAAAAGAAAATGTGGCGGGTCGGTTAGATGGGTGAGTTTCTATAGAAATTGGGTATTTAAAATTGGGGGTGGATCATTTAATTCTAAGCTTGACATGTGTCTTTCCCTTAAAATTAAAGGTATATTTGTGCCAAAGTATAATGAGAGGGTATATTTGGACCCAAAGTATAACGAGGGATATATTTAAACTATTTCTAATTGTATAGGGGTATATTTGACCCTTTTCCTTTTTTTTTTTTTTTGAGAAGGCATCATTATTGTATTACTATTTGCTGCATAAAAACTGCACCTGTCCATACTTACTAGGGAATATAGGAAAATGTACTAAGCTATAACCTACTTACAGAGATCCTAGAACATCAACAGAAAATTCTCTGTCTTCCATATATGCATGTTTACACCAAAAATAGAGAAGGGCTAGGCACTTCATCTTCAGTTTATGGATAGAGCTATAATTGTCATCAAAACACCTTTGATTTCTATCTTTCCAAACTGTCCACCAAATGCAAGCAAGGACAATCTTCCATCTTTCTTTCTGTTCTGAGTGAATGCTATATTTGTTCCAGCACTTCAAGTGTATCTCTGGGCATCACTCACATGATCCCTTTTAAATTAAGGAAAATCCTCCAAAATTGTTCAGTTGACTTGCAATGTAAAAAAGATGGTTGGTTGTCTCTGATTCTTCTCCACACAATTGGATTTGCTTGGAACGGGATTGAAAATTTATACTTTCTTCATCTGTTTCCTTGATGTGCTCGCATCTGTGTGTTTTTTTGGGCGGGGGGGGGGGGGGGTTGAGGTCTTCTTTGATGTATCTATGAAATGGCAAGAGAATGTTTGATCAGTGATGTCACTTCATCAGCTACTCATAAGGAGAATAGCATTGATAGAATACCATTATGGAAGAAATATTGTGCTGATGTGATATTCTTCCTGTTTATTGACTACATATCTGATTCTATGATAAGCTTTTAAACAGAGTATTCCTGTGTGATATCAATTCTATGTGGTTAAATGGGCCAAAGAGCCCTTGTAATTTCAGATTGCTTACATGGTGCATCAGCCCTGGGTTCCAACAGGAGCTTGTAACTTGTCTCCAGCAGGGAAAAAGGTCTTATGGTTAATTCTGCAATTGTTTGAATAACAGCTGGGACAAGCTTTAAGCACAAGGGCGGACATATTACCAAAAGTTTATTGTCAAGAACTTGCAAAGTTACAGGTAAACATAATGCATCAATGGTGCTGCTAGGGTCATCTCCCAACTTACCATTACATTTTTTTTTTGTGGCTGGTTTGTCCCAAGCATGTTTCATCTTTTAATATTTTATTACAAAAAGATATCCTGGACCTCAAACTTTCATTCAAAAGAAAGTTCAAATTCTTAAAATGGCTGATTTGTATCTCCGCTTTCTGGCCTTCTTTTCCAGAAGTATCCTGTAAGAACCTTAAAAAATGTGGCCTAATTGCTTACTCAAAATTGGAGGAAAGAAGTGTTGTATTCTTGAAACCTGTATTAGATTTCTCAACAGAATGTATTATTCTTTAATTTGTCATTCACATCTTGCCAGGATCAAATCCCCCCATTTCCAACTCATGTTGCAAGAAGATCTATTGAGTCTCAGTTGGGTGTTCGCGTTTCACAAGTATTTGCTGACATTAGCAAGGAGCCAATTGCTGCAGCATCTCTTGGGCAAGTATATAAAGGTTAGAGCTTGAACTTTTTGTGAATCTCTGCCACTCTTGTTGAGTTGTTCTCTAACTATTAGTTCTATGGCGTTTCATTACTTCTCACTTTCTTCCTTTCTCCTAACCTTCTACCTTATCTTCCGGAAGGAAACTTCTATATCCAACTCCACATGGAACCTGCCGTAAGAGCCGCTTATGGAGACAAAACTGGTCATTCTGTTGATCCAAGATATCGTTCACTTTTTGTGACATTTTTAGTACCAATTAATTCATTCTGGCGAGACATCTTACGATGTCATGATGCACCCATTCCTATAATACTTCTGGCTCTTGAGAGTCTCTTTGTAGCTTAATTCGTTGAGAAGATAATTCTACTGGGGAATGTACCGGGTTTTGGAAGAGTGAGTGCCGTGCTTAAGGGGTACTCAAGCTTTTAATGTTTCTTCTTGGCTTCAAGTTTTGCAGCTCATTTGCATTCTGGAGAGCTTGTGGCTGTTAAGGTCCAGAGGCCTCATATGTCACATTTACTGACATTGGACGCTATGTTATTTCACATGATTGGTGGCCAACTAAAAAGATTTGCAAAAGCTCGTAAGGATCTGTTGGTAGCTGTAAATGAGATGGTGAGATTCCAATTTCCATCTTATGTTTCTGTACTCCAGAAGATGAATCTGGCAGCCAATATGTCAGTGGGTGTGATGGGTTATACATCAAGAGCCCGTTTGGATTGGCTTTAAGTTGGTCAAAACCAACTTAAAGCCCCTTTTCAGCTTTTGGACGTGTTTGCCTAATGCTAACTTTAAGCCAGAAAGTTCTTAAAGTCAGTCAAAAATGAAAAGTTAGGATTCCTAAATTTTTTTTTGTAAGTGCTTAAAGTCATTTTCTTTGACCATGGAAATTACTTTTATATCGCTTATATTTTAACTAAATTCCCAAACTACCCTTTTTATTCTTTTAACCCTAAAATTCACATCATTTTCCTCATTTAAGCATTTTTATCCAAACACTCAACTGCTTATTTATAAAAATAACTTTCAGCACTTTAAAGTTCTAAAAGCACTTCATACATAAAAGTTACTTTTTTTAAGCCCATCCAAACGGGCTCCAAGACTGTCTTTATCTCAAAGAGTATATTACTAATCTATTGCTAATTCTTTGGAATGATTGTGTGGTGAATTTCTGATTCAGCTAATGCATGTATTAGTCAAATTTACAAGGTGCACTTGGTACAGCTGAATGAAACAGCTGCAATATTTGAAAAATCAAAACCTTGATTAGAAACTGAACAAACCAATAGATATCATGGCAGATGAAAAGATCTCAAAGTTACTTTAAAACGACACTATCAGTTGGCCTCTAGTTCTTAACCTATTCTTTTGTTTAGAGATTAAATCAAAGAAAGATGGCAAAGTTGTATTTTTTAAGTAATTGTTTTTTGCTCATCCTATGTCTCATTTCCTAATTGGTTCATTATCCTCTTATTTTCCCATTTCTGTAAATGTGAGAGAAGTGTTGCACTTTATTTAAATAGTTGTCTATTATATACTAGCTAACCCCACAGATTTGCTTACATGGATAGGTGAGACACATGTTTGAAGAAATTGACTACATCCTGGAAGCACAGAATGCCGAAAGATTCGCATCTCTTTATGCATGCAGTAGTAAGTGTCTTCCAGACATTGCTTTAGTAGTTTTGGTATCATGGAATATCTTTTCTCCCTTCCATTTTTTGGAACTAGTCGGTACAAATGTAGATTGAATGTCATGGAGTGTATTTGGGTCGTGATAGGATAATGTTCGAAGTCCAACTGGATATTCTAATGATCTTAGGGGTGTTTGGCAGGGTGTATAAAAATAATGCTAAATAGAGTGTATTAATAATACTTGTATTAGTTATGCTTGCATTAATTATACATAGATTAATTCTTATGCATTGTTTGGTTTGGTGTATTCAAAATAGCATGCATTGCTTAAAAATATTTATTTACAAAAATATCCTCCACAATTATGGTGGAAAAGATGTAAAAAAGGAGTTTTGAGGGGTAATTGGGTATTTAACCATGTTAATGCATGCATTATATCTCCTTGCATTACTAATACCTAGAAATCCATGGTATTAGTAATACACGCCTTAATACATAATAGAGCATTAGTTATACATAGCATAAAAAAGTATACCAAACAAGGTATTACTAATATACAGAGCTAATACATGCATTATTTTTGTTAATACACTCTACCAAACGACCCCTTATTTGTATACCTATCAAAAGCTTAGAGGGCTATGGTTCTACTGTTCCTAATATCTAAAGAGACAGATAGCTAATCAATCACTCTACATTTGTGCTGACTAGTCATAAAAATTGTGTGGCCAGATAGCACCCCCCACAAATTATTCTAAGTTGTAAAAAGTCAAATAGGACATTACTTCCGATCACTTTGGTGGTTGCAAAACTAGATTAAGCCCTAGAATATATATTTCTTGCTTGGAAATGTGAAAATTGGACGGGGTGTTTAACAAGTGGCAAGGAATTGAGCTTATTAAGAAATTAATGATGCTGGATTAATGAAATCAAACTAGGAATAGGGAGATTTCTACTTGGGTCATTATCAATTGGATTTTAATGCATTTATTTGGGTTTAGAAAGACACTTAGGATAAGGTTGTTAGAATTAGAATATTCTAGCGGGCAATAAACAATTGGATCATAATCACTAATCCAAAGTATTCAAGCAAGCTAAGTATACTCTGAACTAGTTATGCCATATTGTGATTACAGCCTCGGTCCTTCTCATTATAGAAACCACCTCTAGTTTTCTTTCGTTCTAAGTGTTCGTTAAAAGTCCTAGCCTAGTAATAGTCAAGTTTTAGTTGTAATTGTATTTAGTAACTGCTCAATCACTTGTTTATCTGGGGATTATTTTAGGAATCCCCGGATTTACATACTCTTAGACACTTACTTTTAACACAAAACGCACTCCTCACGGGATCAACCCTAACCTTGTTGGGTTCATTATTTCTACGACCGTGCTACACTTTATTTCTAGGTGTAGGATTGAGTGTTACCAATTAGCACATGCAAAGAGATTTTAATCAGCACCTCTGCTAAAATGAACTTTAAGGTTATCCTTAGGAGGCATTAGCTTTTATTTTATTCATAAACCAAAACCTTATTATATGCTACAGTTGGAAAACCTTCGCAGCGAACAAATACCTTAGCTCATTGATGTGAGAATCAGACACATCAAGGAAACATACTTGTATTGCTGATGGTTTTCCCCCAATGGTCTAAACAGGGGATCTATCTTATCATGGGCGAGGATGTATCATATTTCAAAGAAATTGAGATCTGATATGTTATTTGGTGAATTTTCCTAATTATACAGCCATTAGTATACTTTTTAAGCGTATAAGGCTCGACTCCCAAGTCCTATTTTAGAGGTACATTATTTACTGGTTTCTCTGTGGGTATTTTAGAGCCCAAACCCCTCCACCTGTCAAGGCTCTACATGAAATATTTGTATGTGTTGCTGATGGTTGGCCCCCAATGGTCTAACAAGGGCATCTATCTTATCATGGGTGAGGAATGGATAGAAAGCATGCTTGTATCATATTCCAAAGAAATCGGAATCTAATATGTTAGTTTGTTTCTAATTATACAGCCATTAGTATACTTTTTAAGTGTACTAGTTTCTATGAACATGCGTTGCACGATAATACCATGTCAATTATAATAAACAACCACACAAAAGAAAGAATTTGTGTAAATGCAATTGATGTAATAACATTAATGAAAGACAAATATTGAGTCAACATACATTTTTAAAGCATTAGAAAGGATAGTTAGGTTGTAACCTAAAGGAAATATACATATTAACAAACATTTTTTAATTATAAGAAGCTTGGGTCGTCAAAATCCTTGCGAACTTAGTTTTCTAGAAACATACTACAAAGCTTTAACATAAGAACCCAAAAAAAGTTATCACGTGAATAATTATGAACAATTTTTGAGCATTGTGATTATAACGACGAGTTATTTTTATGAGACATTTTCTGGTAGATCATAGGCCTTTCATATCCTATCAACATAAAAAAATATTCTTATGATTATAGATTCCATTCGCATAATTCGAAATGAAGATTATGCATATGATCTTGAAAAAATTATCGATTTGACAATTTGAGTGTCTTGCGTGTAAATATGATATCATATATTACTCTAGAACTTTATAACTTCTTCTTAATAGAATAATAGTATAAGATAGTTATAATGAGTTAAAAACTTTATGAAGTTCTCCGATATGAAATAGAACTATTAGAATAAAAGGTTACAAATATGGTGATAAACACTCAAGTAAATACAATTTATTTATCATAGCCTGGAAATTAATATCCCTACATACAGTTGAAAAAAAGATCACTTTCTTTATTGTTATCAGTAAGAAATGCAAAACACTAAAATAAAAGTATCATTAAAGCATTCTGAAAATAAAAGTAAGTACATTTAGCTACAACCAGCAGCTAATATTTTTTTTGTTTAAAATAGTCCACAAGTTTTAAATGACGTCTTGAAGCTGCACAATAATTTATTTTATTTGTACAATTTTTTTTCACATTAGAGTTTTGGATTAGAACTATCTGCTATGTATTAAATCTTTGAATGTTTGATCCTTTTAAGATTTCATTTTTTTGGGTATTGAAACAAAACATGTCATGCTACATATTTAAAGGAAGCAAAAAAAATTATAGTATTACATATAGCTAATTTCTTAAATTTCACAGAAATATATATATTTTTTGGTTAAAATCGGTGAGTAAATAGGTGTTGTTCTCCTCTTGTAACTCATTCTTTTTATAAAAAAGAAAGGTAGCTAGGGATTACGTTGGTTTGAGAATTTATGTTTTCAGTTGAATTTGAAATCCTAGATATTAGGGGGAAATAATATTAAAGTTTATTCAATATGAAATTATGTTTTAGAGAAAATTTTAACTTAAGAGTCTTCCAATAGAAAGAATAGCTCGATCCATCAACATTTATATTCATACTTTTATAATGATATGGATAGACTTTCTTAAAAAAAAATCGTTCTCAAAGAAATAATATAGATAGATAGTTAGATAGATAATTGTAATAATGAGATAATATTATATTATAATATGAGCTACATATATTGGAATTTGAAATTGACATTCTTGTATGAAAGAATTGATCTTATTGCACTGGAAAACTAAAAGATAAGGGTTAGATGATGTTCTTTGAAAGTAAATTATTTCAGTTTATTATATTCCTACCTCATAGGTTTAAAAACTATGTTAAGAAATAGGATTGGAGCTCATTAAGAGTGTAAATTCATTCAATATTTAAAGGATAATTTTGTCAACCAACATTTACATTCATGCTTCTATAATAATATAGATAAGACTTGACTCCTATTTTAGAGGTACATTATTTATTGGTACCTCTGTGGGTATTTTAGATCCCAAACCCCTCCACCTGTCAAGGCTCTACATTAAATATTAGTATGTGTGGAGTGATGAGATGATTCAGGTAGAAATGTGTGGTATCTTGTCCATTGGAAAGATCAATCATCACATTATGTGTCATGGATTGGTGAGGATGAGTTTTGATGGCTTGATCCTATTCTTTTGGAGTAGTGCCAGCAGTCTCTCTCGTCGGTGTCAAGTTCCCTTTGATCCTAAGGAATGATGCAACTTCTAAAGCATTTGGGAAATCTCATTGTAGAGGAAGATTAACTATTGTGGAATTTTTGTTCTTGCTTTTTATATTGTTTATTATATATTTAGACTAGCCTGAGCCTTTTGAGATTAACCTGTATCCTTATATCATTATTTAGATTAGATTCTATTTTGTTATATGCTTTTATCTTTATCTTTGTCACTTCAGTTTCAATAGTTTAAGAATCTAGCTTGGTCTTGGTTCCCTCACTATATTTGGGGGTTCTTTTGCACTTCATTCGAACATACTCTACTTGATGTAGACTCCGTGAACAGCCTCTCTATATCCTCTTGTACTCTCTCTCATGTCTCCCATTTTCTTCTGTTCTTTTCCATTCTCTTTCATCTCTCGTCTCCCTTCTCCCTTCTGACAATGTGTCACTTAGTTGTAGAGCACAGTGAACTAAAATCAATATTTTGGCAACCTTGAAGTAGGTGAACTTAATGCGTGTGAACTTCTTTTGAGTGCTCAGTAAATATTTCCTTAACCTTATCATTTCAATTTATTCTAACTTAGCCTTTACTTATAGATAAAGAGAAAACTGTCCCAGGGAGTGCAGTAAATGATAATGTCGGGTGTCAGAAAACTGTTGGTATCAAGGTCCCTAAAATATACTGGAACTTTACCCGTAAGGAGGTGCTTACGATGGAGTGGATAGATGGGATTAAGTTGACAGATGAAAGTCGTTTGAGGAAGGCAAACCTAAATAGGAGGAGACTTATTGACCAGGTAAGTAGCTGTCTTTCTTTAACAAAAAATAAAAATAAAAAATAAGATGGAAGTTGTCTTTCTTAGTCGAGTTTATCTTCTCCTCTCTGTGCTATTCTTGAGCTGTGAAATGACTTTTGTTTTATCAGGGGTTATACTGCTCATTGATGCAGTTGCTTGAGGTGGGGTTTTTCCATGCTGATCCTCATCCTGGGAACCTAGTTGCTACTGAGGACGGATCTCTTGCCTATTTTGACTTTGGCATGATGGGAGACATTCCACGTCACTATCGTGTTGGACTTATTAAAATGGTTAGCTCTAGTGATAAATTCTCATTGTTCATGGTTGACTGGTGTGTTAATAGGAGTATTGGGATATAGTTTGGATGCATTTCATGTGTCAAATTTTATTATCTGTTTGGGTTTATGTCATCACCTTTAGCTCAAGTTGTATTGGCTAGCTTCATCAATTGTTTGTAGTTACTGACAGGCATCGCTCTTTAGTTTTTCTGAATGTCTTTGGGATCCTGTTTTGTTGTATATCACCATGTACTGTGGTCCATCAATTCCTGTAGAATGTTTTCATATAGTTGTGCGACCATTTCATCTAAGTTTAAAATTGTTTGAGAGTGAATGATTTACTTTGTTTAAGGTGGGGCTGCAAGACCTATAGTTGCTCGTGTAGTTTTTTTTTTACCAGTGTTTGAAAGCTTGAGCTGTTAGAAAATGAATAGTTCTATTTACGTATTTCAGTTTTCTTTCTTCTACTATATCTTTTTTCAAAAAGCAGTTTCTTGCAATATATTAAAGACAATTAAGTCCTCATGAAATCATCTCTTGGGGTTTTCTTTGAGGCACCAGGGATTGTAGGACTTCTTTTTGTTTTCTCCTTTTTTTTTTGGAGCTGGCTGAGCATGTACTCTTTGGATATTTCTTCTAACTTGTTTCCATTCTAATTCTGTTTGAGCATCCCTCTTTGATTGAGATTTTCTTTCTGAGAAGGAAGGGAGGGAAGGAGGTAATTAAAGCTGTTGTCCTTGGTACGCTGAAACTGGTGGGATCACACAAAAGATATTTAGACGCATAAGGCTAAGGGACAATGTATAATAGTGAATCAATCTCATTCCCATATGCTCGTATAGCTTCTATACTAGAATACTGTGATAAAAAATGCTTTGGGACTCTAAATATAAATCACAGGTCTAAAGGCGTTACAGCATTTTAATTATCTTTATCCTCTCAACATTTGACTGTGCAACCAAACCTCCCCTTTTATCGCTCTTTCCAGCCGACTCACCTGTTTTGTCACAGTTATTTTCTGATCCATTGGGGTCCCATTGCACCTTTACTCTTTTTATTATATTTTCTCTCTTCTTTGGTGTGATGTTCTTTTTCATCATTTTCTTGCCCAACTTAACTTTGTCCTCTTGCCAGTAGCGATGCCCTCTAAAGCCTCATTTGCCTCCGCCACGAGGATACTTGTCCATTCCCAGACAAGAAGTAAGCGCTGCCCATTGTGTGCCTTAAATCCTACTTTAAGCCCCCAAAAAATGACAGAAAATCAACCGACCTCTTGGTAAAAACACAGGGCTCTCCATACAATCACAACTGAGCTCCACCACGATCTTTTAGCAGAAGGATGATGAGGTATGAATGTGTGATATTTGGCATCTGAATCTATAGTACATGCTAAGTGCTGAGCTAATGTGTTATGAGCTAGAGACCTTGTAATTAAAGCATAAGCTGTGTGAAACTATGATTTCTTGATTCCAGAAAAAAGCACAAAAAGGGAAAACACATATTAATCTCTTAGAATGAGCTAAATGAGATGAAACAACTCTTCGAAGTCCAAATTCTTTTGTCAGATGATGTAGGCAGCATCAGATTTTGGGTATAATTTGGGAAGGAGCGAGAACACCAATTTCTTATTATGATTCAATTAAAAGTAAATAAATTGAGTTAGGATGATGAAAGTTTGGCATGTATTGAGTACAAAAGAGTCTCGAATGACTAAAGTCACCCTTCACTTAATTATTCATGGTGTGAGAACTTCATTGAACTACAAAATTTAACTCAAAATGTCTATCAACTATTTGTTCCTACTGTCTCGAATGACTAACGTCACCCTTCACTTAATCATTCATGATGTGAGAACTTCATTGAACTACAAAATTTAACACAAAATGTCTATCAACTATTTGTTCCTACTGTATCTTTGCAGAGATATGAGGTTTGTTACCAAGAGCAGTTGCATTGCATTCCTAAATCAAAAACTTCTCTGCGTATCCTCATCTGTTCTGTTTCTGTTATCTCCTTGAACTTCATTGTTGAGTTTCTGAAATACTTCTATAGGAAGAGGTCACATCTTCAATTCCAGTATTGGCATGCGCTTATGGACAGTTCCTTAAATTTGAAGCTTTGGTTCTTTAAGGCATTGCATAATTTGATGTCCACATGGATGGGGTCTTTAGTATTCATTGACCTGTTGCATGTCCCAGTGTTATATAGATGATCGCATTACAAAAGCAGCAAAGCGTTGGCATGCGTTTTAAACAATTTCTAAAATTTGAAACTTTGGTTCTATGAGGCATTGCATATTTTGATGTCTGCATGGATTGTCTAAGTATTCATTGATCTATTACACGTCCAGTGTTTCTATAGATGACTGCACTTCAAGAGCTTTGCAATTATTATTTATTTGCTTATTTATTTTTCACCTGTGCTTTGTTCTGAATCAGAAGGTTTCTCAGTAACTATACTATTGCTAACATAATTGGTTCTGTAAGAAAATTCTTTTTTGGTAGTTGATATGTATCGTGCACTGCAGCTTGTTCACTTCGTTAATCGAGACTCTCTGGGTTTAGCAAATGACTTTCTCTCGCTGGGATTTCTACCTGATGGAGTAGACATTCAATCTGTTTCAGAAGCTTTGCGAGCGTCCTTTGGTGATGGAACCAGACAATCCCAAGATTTCCAGGTTCTTAACCTGCTCCCTCTCTGTTCCTTTTTCTTTTTTTCCCCTAGTTTGAGAATGCTTCAGACTAAAGCTCATTCTCCGATGTATACATATAGGTAGTACAGTAGAGCTCTAGAGAAGGACCTAACAGTGCTAGTTTATGTAGGGAAATGTTTTATTCGATCTGAGTTTAAACTAGAGACCCCATCCAAAAGAAAAAAAAGCCACAAAGAGAGTTCTTTAGGCACTATGGAGTTGTTTGGTTTAAAGACAAGTTATCCAGGAATTAGTAATCTAGGAGTTGTGATATATGGGTTATTCCTTGATGGATGTTTGCGTTGACGTATTTAGAAATAGCATATGATGCATTAATATGCTTACTACTTAAACAAAATGGGAGTTTGTTTGGGTTGGTTTTGTCATTTTAGCTATTTTAAACTATTTATTACTAATACCTACATATTTATTCCACATTCTATCCCCAAGAAATAACACATAGATTCCTGCATAAGTATTACTTATGGAGTTCAAATAATACCCACTGGCGGTGTAATGGTCTTTTACTCAATAAGGTTACTTCCTATAATAAGTTCTTAAAGTATTGTCACTTTTTAAATATTTAAATTTTAAGTAAGGAAAATAGTAGTATAAGACAACGTGGATATACATTTATTCTATCGGAAATTAGTTAGGATCATGGCCTTGTTTGCCAAAAATTCTAAGTTCTTTTTTTAAACTGGTAACTTTGTATTTTATATATAAGTGAAGAGTAGTACATGGGTTGTACAATAACCATATTTACAGAATCCTATGTCTATAATGAATCTAGAACATCAATAATAGACATAGGATCATTAGATCAAATCCTGTTACACCAAAAACACATATCAATATGCAGTTCAACTTGATCTGCTGCATACTATTCTCTATGTTCTCAAAACACCTAACATTTCTTTCCCTCCAAATAGTCCACCATATGTTGGCTGGTATGATTCTCCATCTACTTCTGCTTTTGGCCATATCCCTACCTAGTGTTGTGAAAGGCGATCGCCTTGTCGCCAATGGCGAGAGGCGAGGTGAGGCGACCCTTCATCGCCTATTAGCTTTGTGGCAAGCTAATCTTCAAAAAGGCGACGACATGGCGACAATGGCAAGAGGCGAGAAAGGCGTCGCCTTTTGTATTTTCTTTAAAAAAGGCGACCAATTTAGGGTTTTAAAAGTTAAAAGGCAATTTTAGGGTTTTCTTTCCAAATTTGCACAATTGCACTCTTAGACTACTACTGTCACTCCAACCAGTCGACTCGACTAGACTTCTCCGGCAAATCCAAATTCCAACCAATACGTATTCCTTCTTTTCTTCTTCATATTTCTTCTTCCTGTATTCCTTTTTCCTTCTTCCTCTTCAGACTTCAGAGTTACTGTTTTTTCCCTCACTGTTTTGACTTCTGTTTTTTTTTTCTCATTCAAGCTCTACAGTTTTAGTAGCTACTACTCCCTCCATCCCTTTTTAGTTGTCATTACTAAAAACACTTGTTCCAAAACAGTTGTCAATTTAAACAATCAAGAGAGAATTAATTATCTTTTACCAACTTTGCTCTTAGCATTAATTATTCTAGAATTAAGAGACACATATATAGAAAAAAAATTAAATAATTAATAAGGGATACATTAATCACGCTTCTAATTAATTTTTTCTAAGGGTTGGGGAAAACTTTATCATCACAACTAAAAAGGGATGGAGGGAGTATCTATTTTCGGTTTTTGAATTGAAATATGCAATAATATGTTATTGCTATTGAGATTTTGATTATTTATATATGCAATTAAATATTTTAATTTTTTGGTATTAATTGGCGCCACACTTCAAAAAGGCGAGCGCCTCTCCTTGTGACGAGGCAGACCTTTGTCGCCTTTCGCCGTCCAAATCACAGTCCCTACCTCTTTTCAGCTTTGGAGTGTTTGTGTGACCTTCCTTGGCATAGACCAAGATATACCTCTCAAATTTAGAAACAACTTCCATAATTGTCCTATTAACTTACAATGCAAAAAGAGGTGGTTTACAGTTCCTGCCTTCTCCCCATAAAGTAAACATCTAGGGCATAAGGCTATCCCCCTCTTCATCAAGTTATCTTGTGTAAGCACTGCCTCTTTGGATATGAGTCAGACAAAACAGGCTACCTTATATGGAATTTTGACCTTCCAGATGTTCTTCCAAGGCCAGTTGATAAGTTGTTGGTTGGGAAGTTTCAGTCTCTTGTATGCTTTGCTGACCTCGAATGTGCATTTCTCACTGCCCTGCCACCATAGCTCATCTTCCCTCGCTTGTGTACCACTGAACTGACCAATAATGTTGAAAAATTCTGCCACTCTTGGTATTTCCCAATCATTAATCTGTCTCCTGTGGGTGACGTCCCACCCTTCGCGTGTCCACATCTCTGCTATGGTTCTGTGTTGTTGTAGTACTATGTTGGTATGTATGAGAATAGACTTTCCACGATGTTTGCCTCATGCCATTCATCTTTCCAAAAATTGTCTTTTCCAATTCTTCACTTTGATCTTGGTGTTGCTTGAGTTCGCTCGAGTTCATTCATGGAGTTCTGATAGACCTCCATAAATTAACTCCGTATGGTGCAGTAACTTCTTTTGTCATCCACCTATCCTCATATCTTGCATCATTGACTTCCGCCCACGAAAGCTGTTTGTTTTTTTACATACTTCCAGAGCCATTTTATTCTGTGGGCCTTGTAGTTTTTCAAGTTCTTTATTCCCAGTCCCCCACATCTCTTTTCCATTGTCACCTCCTTCCATTTAACTAGGTTATACCCTTCCTTTACTCCCCTGCCATAGGAACGTCCTTCTGACTGTGTCTAATCTGTTGATAATCCCTGCTGGGGTAGGAAATAGTTACATCATGTAAGTTGGAATGGCATCTAGAACAGAGTTGATTAGTGTGACTCTGCCTCCAAGAGACAATTATTGTCCCTTCCGTCTGGCCAATTTCCGCCATCTCTTCTTTGTTTTTATCACATTTGGTTTCATATTTCTTCAACACCATTAAAGCAAGCACCAGTATTTGCCATTGAGCAGTCACACTCGCAATCATTTGTCGAGCCATGATGGTGACAATCTCTATGACAAGTGTGAGAACAATGTGGAGATATAGAGGGATTTTCCGTTATTGTGGGTTTATATCAAGGATCTACAATGAGCCGGTACTTGCTTACCTTGGTCATGATATATGCGCTTTGTAGAAAGTAATGTGTTTATTGATGAGACTAGCGGGGAATCGATGTGAAGTTTGGACTTTGGAGATGCATTCTAGAGATTAAGGTGGAGATGCAACCTGAAGTTTGGACTTTAGGATTAGTAGAGGTAGGACAAAATACATAAAACTCGAATAAAGTTTTGTTGAGATTAGATGAAATCCTTCCTTTGTGAAAGCACAAAGAAAGATCGCATTGCCAATGACTTATAATTTATACTTGTTCATCAAAGAATTTTGCGCTTGTTTGGAAGGATTATCATAGATGATTAGAGTTTCATTGATGGTAAGTTGCAGTGCTTAAATACAACAATTGAGATATCTAGATTTAACATTATGGGAAAATAAGATGATATATAATGCATGTGATTAACATTCGATGGTTGAAAATCGAGGAGTTAGCGGAAGTGTGATGTGATTGAAGGATCCTTATCAAAGTGAAAGCCCGGTTCTATAGTGTTTTGCAAGACTAGCAATATTATATATCCACAAAATTAACTTTGTAGAATTGTTGCTTTAAAATCGATGTCCGCTTATGCAAAATCATAAATGATAGCATCTTGCAGAAGGTGCAAGTAGGCGGAAGTGTGATGTGATTGAAGGATCCTTATCAAAGTGAAAGCCCGGTTCTATAGTATTGTTGCAAGATTAGCAATAATATTAATTTACTTTGTAGAATTATTGCTTTAAGATGGATGTCCGCTTATGCAAAATTAGAAATGATAGCATCTTGCAGAATTGGTGTTTTGGATACTAGGCATATTCTCATCAGATTGACGACAATGGAAGACTGTGCACCTATTATCAACTGCAACATTCTATGTAAAGGCAAAAGAGAATTTTTGGCAGATGAGGACCCTAAAGTGGGATCCATGGCTTGAACCAGATGTAGAAACTACAATTGGAGTGGCGTGGATATCCTTTCGTGATCTACCTCCAAACTTCTTTGCGAGGGAGGCAATATTTTCTATAGCTAGGGCAGTTGGAAAACCACTAACGGTGGATATGGCAACAAAAAATCATACAAGACCAAGTTGTGCTAAAGTAAAAATTGAGGTGGATCTGACAGCGAAATTGCCACAAAGGGTGGGAATTAATGAAGAAGATGATACTACGGGGGAATTAAGTACAAATGGATAAAGGTGCAGTATGATTACATGCCAAAGTATTGTAAAGAATGTTGCTTGCAAGGTCATGATGAACACGACTGTTGGAATCTTCATCCGGAACTATATGATGCAAGTAAAGAGGGGGGAGGAATAGTAGAAGAAAAGGGGGAGACAAAAGAAATAATGGGCACAGCAGCGAATGGAAGAAAGACATTGACAAGTGGTAAAGTAGTGGGAAACAAGTATAAAACAAGAATGGATGGTGAGGAGGAGGAATAAATACAAGAAAGACAAGTATGGGCATATTGAAGGGGTAATTGACTACCAAGATGAAAATTCTTTCGAGGCACTTAGGGAGGAGGAGGAAAAAGAAGAGCAAGGTGATAAGAAAGACAAAATAGATGAGGGTAATAAAGAAAGCACCAAAGAATGGATCAACAAGAATTTTGGCAAAAAAGTGGAGGAGGAAGAATCAGAAAAGTAGGAACAAGGGGTTTGTACTATAGAACCTATGGCTGAAGACAAACAAAAAGGGAAGGATAGCAATGAGAAAGATGGGCAGTATATACAAGAGGAACCAAATAATGGTACTAATGAAACAAATGAAAGAGAACTGGAAAACAAAGGGAGTGAGGGGACTATGGTGGTATATGGAACGAATCTGGATGATTTAAATCCACTAGCTATACAAAACGAGAATGAAGGGGAAGGGGATGCACAGAAGAAGGTTAACAGTGATAAAATTGATATGAGCATAAACATTAAAAAGGCTGCCATTGAAGGAGATCTATCTCCCAAGCACAATGGAAAACTAAAGGAGATGTACACTAAACAAAAGAAACAAAGTGAGGCAGAAAATAAAGAAGCTCAAGCATTATCTAGACAATCAAAGAGAACGATTGTCAAGAATCTCAGGTATCAATGAAGGTGCTATTATGGAATATTCGGTCAGTGAACACTCAAAAAGCATTTACTAGGCAGATTAATCTTCATAAAAGAAATCAATACTATTTGGTGGGTCTAATGGAACCTTTTGAAGAGAAACAAGGAGTAGAAGAGAATAGAAGAAAACTAGGGATGAAACATGCTGTAACTAATTCCAATGGGAAGATATGGGCTTTCATAGATGAGGATTTAGAGTATGATGCAGTAAGGGATGAAGATCAGATGTTAACTCTCAATTTGAAGAATCAGAATACAGGCATTGAAGTTATATTTCGTTAGTATATGCAAAATGCACTCAAGGAGAAAGACTACAACTTTGGGAATCTATGGAAGATATTGCTAATACAATTAATCTCCCATGGATGGTAGGGAATGACTTTAATGTGATTTGCAATGAGGAGGAGAAACTGGGGGGCAGAGCAGCAGTTACAGGGGCAGAAATAAGAGATTTCAATCATTTTATTAATGTGTGTAATTTGGAAGATATGGGATTCAAGAGAAGTAAATTCACAGGGTGGAATGGGAGGATAGAGGAGTGTATCTTTAAAAGGCTTGATAGAATATTGAGTAATGAGAAAATGCAAGATGTGTTTCCATCAATTGAAGGAGAGCATTTGGTTAGAAGTGGACCAGATCATACTCCTATAGAGGTCAAGTTCAAAGCTAGTTCTAGGGAGGTGGTCAAGCCTTTCAGATTCCTGAATTTCTGGTTAAAGGAGGACTCATTTATGGAGGTGGTCAAACAACACTGGATGGCAGATTTTGAGGGGGATCCTTTTAGCATGTTCCATTGCAAGCTAAAGAAGGTCAAGAAAGCTCTAACTCAATGGAGCAAGGTTACTTGTGGAAACATTTTTCAGGAAATAGCTACACTTGAAGAAGTAATAAGAGTGCAGGAGACACAGTTTGAAACTAACCCAACAGGCAGCAACAGAGAAGTACTTCATAAAACCCAAGCAAAATTAAAAAGACAACTTCAAAGGGAAGAAGAATTTGAAGACAAAAGGCGGGAATGGAATGGTTTAAGGAAGGAGAAAGAAACACAAAATTTTTCCACACAATAGTGAAGGGAAGAAGGAGCAGATTAAGAGTGAATAGAATTCAAAATGAAGAAGGTGAATGGTGGGAACACCAAGAGGACATTGCAAGTGCTGCTGTGGAATTTTATGAGAAGCAATTCACAATGCAAAATATCAGAGTTGAGGCTGAGATGATTAATGAATTACCAGTGGTGATTAATGGAGATATGAATGAAGAACTGCAGGCAATGCCAGAGATGAAGGAAGTGAAAAATGCAGTTATGGGATTAAACAAAGATGGTGCAGGAGGTCCGGATGGAATGACATGAGCTTTTTTTCACAGTACATGGGACATAATAGGGGAGGATATTCACAGAATGGTCAGGGCATTTATTGGAGGTGCTGAACTACCAAGATATATTACTCATACCAAGCTATCCTTATTCCAAAGACGATGGAGGTGAACACTTTCTCAGATCTAAGGCCTATTTCACTGAGTAATTTTGTGAATAAGATCTTCTCAAGAATTATTCATGAGAGAATCAAGAAAGTATTACCTCATATCATTTCTAAGGAGCAGGCTGGTTTTGTGCAAGGGAGAAGTATATCAGAGAATATTTTACTGGTGCAGGAGATAATATCAGAAATAAGGAAAAGAGGAAGGCCCTCTAATCTAGTCATTAAGCTAGATATGATGAAAGCATATGATAGAGTAGAATGGCTATTCTTAGCCAAGGTGCTAAGAAGATTGGGATTTGGAGAAAGTATAATAGATATGATCTATAGAGTGATCAGCTATAACTAGTATTCAATTCTTCTGAATGGACAACCTAAAGGCTTTTTTAATCAACTAGAGGGTTGAAACAGGGAGATCCTTTATCTCCCACTCTTTTTATAATTGTTGTTGAAGTGTTATCCAGATCTTTCAATGCTCTTATGAGAAATAAAGCTTTTAAAAGTTTTGGCATGCCAAGGGGGAACTTGAAGTTAAACCACTTGGCATTTGCAGATGATATGATCATTTTATGCAAGGCAGAGGTAAATACAATGCAGATGATTACAGACACTTTGAGGAGGTATGAGAAGATTTCTCGGCAGAAGGTGAATAAGGAAAAAAGTGTTATATATTTGCACCACAGTGTTCAGAGAGGGGAATCAGTAACTGCACAATTAGCTACAGGAATCCTGAGAAAGGATTTTCCCTTTACTTATCTAGGTTGCCCTATTTTCTACATGAGAAAGCAAAAGGCATACTACCAGCAAATGATTCAAAGAATAGGGGCAAAGATGCAAGGATGGAAAGGCAAACTACCCTCATATGGAGGGAGAGTAGTATTGATAAAGCATGTTTTGCAGAGTACTCCTATTCACTGTCTGTCAGTGATGAATCCTCCTAACAATGTACTTAATCAAGTACAAAAACTGATGGCACAATTCTTCTGGAGCAGTTGCATGGGAGGAAGAGGAAGACATTGGAGTAAATGGAGCAACTTGTTTCTACCAAAAAAAGAGGGAGGGCTAGGTTTCAGACTTATGCAGGATGTAGCTATGGCTTTCTTTTGTAAATTGTGGTGGAATTTTAGAACAAAGCAGTCCCTATGGAGTGATTATATGACAAATAAATATTGCAAAAGGGTTAATCCCAACATTGTAATGTGGAGACCAGGAGGAGGAGGTTCTCATATAAAAGAGAAAAGCTATATTAACGCTCTAGCCCAAGAATAGATGAAGTGTGGAAGAAAATGCTTCAAGCCAGAGACTTAATAGAACATCAGATTCTATGGCAGACAAGAAGAGGAACAGCTTCAGTTTGGCATGACAACTGGACAGGGCTAGGAGATATCTATACAATTAGAGGAGATAATTGGGAGTGGGATGAAAGGTATAAAAAGATTGAGGATAGTACTAATCAAGGGGAATGGGATATTGAAGTTATGCAAGGTATCTTCCCAACAGAAATAGTAGAACATATTCTCACTCATATCAAACCACCCAGAGGGAGGATAGAGAAGGACAAGCCTTTATGGATGTTGGAATCAAGAGGGAAGTTCACTGTCAAATCAGCATGGAACTATATCAGACATAAGGAAGATCCTAACAGAGTTTACAAATGGATATGGACTAAAGGGGTACCATTTAAAATGACTTTCATATGCTGGAGATTATGGAAGTTCACGATTCCAGTTGATGATGTGTTAAGAAGGTGGGGATATGAAGGTCCTTCCAGATGTTGGTGTTGTGATCAACCTGCCCAGGAGACAATGACTCATGTGTTCCTAAAGTCAGATTTTGCTAACAGGACTTGATCCTACTTTTGTTCTTTTGCAGCTTTAAACATAGATGGGTTACCACTCAGAGAAGTTGTAATGTTATGGTGGGGAACAAACAACAATTCTACCATAAAACCATATTTCATAGCTATTCCAAGCTTTATAATATGGGAATTATGGAGGAGAAGAAATAGGAGGAAGCACGAAGGAAAAAATACTTCCCTACCAAGGGTCATTCATAATATCACCAGGAGCATTTATATGCTTATAAAAGTCAGAAGGCCAAACATGAAGGTCCCTAGAGTGTGGCAAGATATCCTAGCAGAATTGGAGAAAGGAAATGCTCAGATGAACGTGACAAGAGTTAAATGGGAAGTGCCTTCTGAAGGATGGGTAAAGTATAATACAGATGGAGCATCTAGAGGTAATCCAGGAGCTAGTTCCTATGCTTTCTGTGTAAGGGACTATAAGGGGGACATTTTATATGCAGAAGGAGCTAATATTGAGAGCACTACCAACACATTTGCAAAAGCAAAAGCTATTCTAGCAGCTACTAAACATTGCAAGCAGAAGCAGTATCTACAACTAATTATCCAAACAGATTCTATGCTACTTTGTAAGGTGTTAGGGGGGATTTGGAAGGTCCCTTGGATAATAAAGGAGGTGGTAGAGGAAATCATGGAATGTCTACAGGAAAGCAACACAGAATACAACATATAATGAGGGAAGGCAACCGACTTGCAGATTATAGCAAACTATGCACTAGATTAAGGCAACTGCATTTTTACAGAGTTCAACGGCATGGAAACAAAAGGGAGAAAGATCATAAACAATGATAAATTAAACAGCGCATACATAAGAGTATCACCTTTAAGGAGACAATGGGGAATGGGGAGCTAAAGCATAAAAGCTAGTGGTCATCTTGGTTTCTGTTTTCTCCTTTTTCCTAAGGATGGGGCCTTAAGGAATCTATTATAGTATATGTCAACAAAAAAAAAAGTATTAGCTGGTAGGTGGAAGGTGGGGCTAGGAACCCATCCCATCCGTATGATTGTATTATGATACTTCCAAATATATATATAATTAAAAAAAATCTAAGTAAAAAAAAAAAGCAAGTGGCGCACACAAGATAAATTCAATGAAGGATGCGAAGAGGGTCTAGTCTTGTTAAAATGAGTCCAATGGAGGGGAATGAATATTGAAGATTTATGTAGTTAAACTCCAACTAGGTTGGAATCGATGCTTGTCGTTGACAGCATTGACGCTAGGTGTAAACGCCTTTGTATTTAGTAAAAATCTTAGAGGCTCTAATACCATGTGAGAGATAGGTAAAATGCATCAAGACACATATTAACTGACGAGATAGAAACCAAATGTTACATTTTTCTATGCGGATCATGATAACTTTATACTCGTATGTCTCTACCAGTCTAACAATCTCAGGTGGATTGGTTATATCTGCTTGATTTGATTTCCTGAGTTATGTGATAAACTTCTCAAAGCTAGTCTGTGTCTAAGGAATATGCCAGGGATGAACCTCCCGTCATTGTACTAAAGGATGATTTTTCCTTCAAAATTTGGTTGACCAATTGCAATTATAATTTATACCATGGATATCTTCTTCAATGAGACACGAGTGCTAGCTTGATCATGACCTTGAAAGTACTTAGTAGCACTTCAAATGATTTCAGGGCATAATGAATCAATTGTATGATGTGATGTATGAGTTCAACTTTTCTCTTCCTCCGGACTATGCTTTGGTGATGCGAGCGCTTGGATCCCTTGAAGGAACAGCAAAAGCATTGGATCCGGATTTCAAAGTTGTTGAAAGTGCATATCCTTTTGTTATTGGAAGACTCTTGGTAGATCCAACTCCTGATATGAGGAGAATATTGAGGGAGCTTCTCATCCGCAATGATGGTTCTATAAGGTGGAATCGGCTAGAGAGACTGGTGGGTCATTTATTCTTTCTCTGTGTTGTTATACTTGTTTCTTGCAGGTAGCACAAGTGAGGTTATTTCTTTCCTGCACAGGAACCATTGTCTAAATCGTGAAAAGAAAGTTATCTTAGTTCTTTTCTTGCTGGATTCAAAACTTATTATATGTGAAAACTTTATGTGAATTTTCTAGGTCTTCCTTTTAATATTATCTCATTTACTAGTATGATGTGATGAGTACTCAGTGGAAGTTGTCAGTTTTTCTGGATTTTTTTTTGGTTTGATAAGATAAACAGTAAAAAAACACTTCCCTCAAATGTGTCCAAATAGAAATCTCATTGGGCTACGATGCATTTTGCTATTAGAAAACAACCCTCTGAAGCTTGACATCTTTTCTAATACTTCAACATCTGTTAAGACAGAGACTGATAAAGGAGCTGATGGGTTGTTTAGGAGACTCCTGTTCATTAGAACACTCTTCTATGCGAATTGTTAAAAATGTATCTTCCTGCAGATTGCAGCAATATCTCAGCAGGCTTCTGAAACAGAAGGAGAAACTCAGGAGAGTTATTCGGATCCATTGGGATCATTTGATATACGGGCCGTAGTCTCTGCAACAGAAGACCTTTTCCAATTTATTTTGTCAGACAAGGGTTCAAGAGTCCGTATATTCCTTGTCAGGGACATAGTTAAAGCAGCTGATGTTTTCTATCAAGATGAATTTCTAAATAATCTTCTTGATGAGAAGCTTCGAGCGAGACGTTTATTTGGATATGAGGTATATTTCATCTTGTTATTTATGCAAGTCTTGAGCGACACTGCTTATTATCAAAACAAGAAAAGTGCATTTTACTACTGTTAACATTGTGCTCTGATCTCAGATGAAACGTGATACTATTAGCTGGACAAAGCAATTTAACCAATCTTCATCACTGAAGTCCAAATATTCAGTCTAATATAAAACAAATTACAGGAGATACGAAATTATAAGCAGATATATCACCCTACTAGAAAAATTACTATCTTATTTTCTTTTGTCATCACTGATTTGGTGATTCTGTTGTGTGTAATTTACTCATTGTAAATTGTTGCATGTGATGCCATTGTCACTTTTGCTATATCTCTCGAAATTCAGTTTCTTGCTTGGTCAGCAGACGGTTTGTGGTTTTCTTGTTTAATTTGGTGACCACTTCGTAGTCTGCATCTTAAGTTCTTGGTTTGGTACTTTAGTTTCCTAGTGGCCTTTTTTGATTTCACGCATAGCAAAGTTGATGAGAATCATTATTCCTTCTCTTTTTCAGGAACAGGGTATTCTAGTTAGGGTGGTGAGTGGGTTTCGTTCCCTAGGACGTGCAGTGAAGTTGGCTCCGGATTTGTGGTCAGCAATGCTGATTCGCATGGTGGTGAAGCCAGAGTTCCAGAAATTTGCTTGTGACGTAAGTTCAGCATTGATCAGTCACTTCAAGTATCACCTTCCAGTCAGCTTTTGGATGGGTATTTCTCGGCTACTGCATAGAATGGTTGATAAAGACGAAGGTGAAGTATTGTGATGTAGCAAGGTTGGTGCTCTCGTTTATGTATCTATGGTTACGGCCTTGTTAGAAATGCATGGAACGAGTTTGTGTTTGATTAGGGAATGATCACTAATTTCAAGATCATAGAGAAATTTGCATATATTATGCCGTCAGAAGTGGGTTCAAGCACTCTGCTTGAAGGTATGTTTTTGGATCTCATAGAGTTGACTGCTTTCGTTTTTGGATGGAGGGACAGAGCTGAGCATCCCGTTATACAAACGTCAATTTGTTTTACAGACACTAACAGGATCAAGAGGGGAAAATATAGCATACGCTCCAGAGTGAGAAGAGTCTTCAAATGAGCTAATTGACATTCTACAAAGGTCGCTTCGTTTACTAACACTTAATAGTATCAAAGACTATTCAACATAGCAGAGTTCCGCTAAGGTTTCTGTGAAATGCCGCTAATTCCAGAGTGTTTCCACACTTTGAAGTTGGTTATAGTGTATAGCTTAATGATAAGCTTACTAGCTTAGTGATAAGACACTCATTTTTGTCCGTCGTCTGTATTAAGTTTTTGCTGACGTACAGTAGTAGCATGAAGTATTTGGAGCATTATACTCTTTCCATAACATCCTATTTCTTGCCGGTACCTTTCTATTTTTCGCACCACGCGCAACACTGTCTAAGCTATTTCTTATAAACATTTGAAAAGAAATTGCAGGACTACCAATTGATTGACCCTCGATATAAGGAATGGCGGTTTGACAAGCTTCTATTCACCCACTTATATGTGTACATATGCTCTTGTCCGGTTGAGTATAAAGGACGTGAGTGATTGTTCCCCTTTCTGAGTCCTTTAAATGTATGAAAATGTCATTATAATCTACTAACTATTCCAATAAGAAACTCAATTAACACATTGGGACGTTCAGCCATTGTGTTCTATCTATAAAAATATATCTGGATTTACACGCAGAAAGTTACTAAAAGATTACTTGATTTGTGCACTAAAATTTCATTATGAATAATTTTGGAATAAAATGTAGGATTATTTTATCCTGCGTTTGGGTTGAGATATTAAGTAGTTATTGAATTATTCATTTCAACATTTATACTATAGTGATGGAATAAGTTATTTCATATACATGATGAAATAATTTATGTCAGAATAACTTGTTCTCAACCAACAGAGTTATACTTCCAAAGAAAGAAAAAGGGGAACCCGTGAACTGAACTTTGGCACCATCTACTTTTGAGCCAGTGCATGCAGAGTCACTGAAGACGGACTTCAGTAAAATTTGTGACTGCTCAAAAGCTTCATCTAACTATTAGTTGCACATGTATCAAAATGCATTGATAATATAAAAGAATTTTATACAGGCACACTATGTATAAGTTCGATTTAGGAAAAAGATGATGTGAAATGATCGAGTGAAGACGTTTAGGGGGGAGTCGGACACTTGTGATTGACAATTACAATGATGACACAGCTCGAAAAATTAATAATGTGGAAACGAAAACAAAGAAGGCTTGAGGCTTAAGAACGATTTTCCGATATTGTTTGAATATGGGTTTGGAAAAAATATTGATAATCTTCTCTAGGATACAACGAGCCAATAATAGATTCTTATAGATTTTTTATGTTATTTTGCGGGAAAACAAATAATTAAGAGAAGTATTTATTTCTTGTGCCTAAATCTTAAGTCTAAATCTTTAATATTTAATATATATCATGTATGAAAAAAATTACATAAATATATGATTTTTCTAAAAATTAATTAAATAAAATATAAGAATTTAAGAGACCAAATTAGTAGCTATTAATCAGGGAGAATCAATTGTACAACAGATGCCCCACACACACAAAAAGTAAGATCCAAAAAAGGAAAAGGCTAGTTTAAAGAGAACATAATGATAACAAAGTTATGAAGTGGTCACAGGCAATTTACTTGTTTAAGACAAACGTGCACAATTTTCATAAGGAAAAAAAAAACTCGTTCCACTTTGTTAAGTTTCACAATAAACTAACTGGATGGTACACAAGCAATTTAAAATATTCTTTCCATATTGAGTCTAAGTTATATTCTAATTAAAAAATAATAATAATAATTTAGTAGTTGGCTATTTGAATTTTTACTTTAATTTATTGGTAAAAATTCAGTGCTCCTCGTTGTAATTCTCTCTCCTCTCTCGTATTTTCTTTTCTTTTACCCCCATTTTTGAGAAAGAAGAAGTTGTATTCTCTTGTACAAAATACCTAAAGGAGAGACCAATGCGCTAGTATCAATAAGATGTATATTTATTTGTATACAAAGCGTAAGTTAACCTATCCTTTTTAAAAAAAAATCGAATGTCAAGCTAACCTACCCTTACATTAAGATATATAAAATAAAATATGCATAAAGTTTATCATAATATATCCCTAATGTATACGGCATTATTAATTTGGAGTATTTTTTTTTTGTTTTAAAAAATAAATATACTAATTTTTATTAGTTAAACATAATGGCAAATTTGAGTCATTTGACTAAAGACAAAATCACTAGTGAGACTTTCAAAATGGAAAGTAAAGTTGTTTTATATCGAATACATTGACTTCACTGAAGAGTTGATATTCCATTATACTTCATTCAAGACCATTTGTGCCTAAAGCTTTAGTTCTATCGCCATAAAATTAGGAGTATTTGTTTTGAGGGGAAATAGTTGAAGATTTTCTAGACTCAATTACTCTTAAATATTAGAAGATGTGTATGTGCGTGAAGAGTATGTTTAATATAAAGGATTGAAAATGTTTCATAGAAAAATAAGAGTTGAGGGTTACGTTTAGTATAAATGATTGAATATATTTTCTAGGGGAAAAAAACTTTTTTTTTCTACATGTTTTCGTATATAGTAAGCAAGTAGAAAATATTTAAAAAAATATAACGTGATAAAGTCACTAACTCTTAAAAATGGAGTTAGGTGAGGGGGAAGAGTGAGAGATAGACTAGAGGTAGGTGATGGTGGGTTGGGGTTAATGGAGCGAGGCGAGGCAGGGCGAATGAATACGGATTTAATGTGGTATAAGTGAATGTAGGTGAAAATATTTATATGATGCGGTGCAGAACAGAAATAGATTAAAATTTTACAAATTAAATTAGAATCGATCACACTTATAATATATTCCGCATCTGCTCCATTGTTATCCCTACTGCCCAGTTTACCCTAACTGGTTTGTTTTGATACCTTACGAGGAGTCGCTGTCCATTAGCCACGTGTCACCAAGGATTCCCTTTACTTTCCGTCAACCACTTCTTTCTCCGCCCTATTGTTCCATCAAATTACAACTTTATCCTAACTAGTTTCTATTTCTAGTTGTCTATTTTTTTTTATTATTTTTAAACATTAGTTGAGAAATTATAAATAAAAATAATAATTTTATTAATTTATTTTTAAAAAAGACTTTACAAATTTGTTTCACTTTTAAAAAAATAATTATAAAGAAAAAATAAGTAATTTTATCTTGAATTTATAAATAAATAATTTATTTTTATAATATGAACAATTAATATAATTATATAAGATGGAGGGAGTATTTGAAAGCCCGAAATGTTAACGTCAAAAGACAAATTTGTGACAAAATCTGTAGTGACTCTTTTCGTGTTGATCTGAGGCTATTTTGTATTTAATTATTCTTAATTTTTTAGTTAGATAACAGCTTAATGTCAATAATAGAAATTTGACGTGAACTTCTATATTATTGAAAATAACTAAATTTATTCAGAAAAAACATCTAGGATCTTACGTGATGGTGACTGGAATGGGAAAAAAAATGCTGGGGCCTCACTGCGATGGTGGTCTTTCGATTCGTAGTGTGAAAAAAAATTAAATCGGAAAAAGTATTAGTGATTTATTGTAATTGGATTGTTGAGTTAATGATTATTTAGTAATTTTATTTAAAAAATTATTGAACTATTAATTCGGTATTGATTTTTTAACATTGGATTATTGGGTAAACTGATAAATCATTAAGATTATAATAATTTACTATTTTAATATTTACTCATACACAAATATCAAACAAAAAATATTAATATAAATATATTTATTACTATAACAAACTATTAGTATCCTACACAATTCACAATTCACATTACTTTACAGTTCACACTGTATTTACCTTTAGGCTTTGTCGCTTTAGGTTCACAACATCAAAACTCAAAACCTAAAAAACTAAGAATAGTAGCGGATACGATTTGCAAGTTGCAACGAAGAGGCACGGATTAGGCAACGGTTAAAGTTGTGAATTTTGAATTTGATTTCTCTCTTTTTTTTACTTCTCTTCTTCTCCCTTTTCTGATTTCTCCTCTTCTTCATGCCCACTTTCTAAAAAATTCGATTTCGCTGATAAATTCGACTTCGTTGGTAAACCATTAAGAGATTATTTCATTCTAATTAGGGTTAAATTTGATGAACATTTAAATATTTTCCTTTTAAAACTCTTTTTACTTTTTCAGCAATGTTCAAGATTTTTGAAAATTGTCAGAGAAATCGTATATTTATTTTGAAAACATTTTCTTATTGGTTAAATCAAAAACCGAACCGTTAAAGACCAAAAACCGATAAACTAAAAACCGATAACAAATATCTTATTGGTTTGGTTATCGATTTAGCGTATTACCAAACCGATAATACTTAAAATCGAGCCAAACCGACCGATCCGCATCCCTACTCTCGATGGAAAAAATAAAGAAAAAAAAGGTTAATATTTTTTCAATTTCACCTAATTTTTGAAGGAAAAATTATTTGGTAAAAATGTGTTATAAGTAATATGATAAATTTGATATGTATTAAAAAATAAATTATACATGCCATAAAAATATATTAAATATCTTCTAAGTGTTTTAAAATATATTATGTTTGTTTGATAAAAAATTAATGTAATATATTATAAGTGTATTAAAATGAATGATAAATATATTATTCATGAATAAAACTTATCTTATATGTTTTTTATAAATTGTTCTCTATAATATGTACTAAAACTATATTATAAATATTCAATAAAAAATATATAAATAATAAATATATTTTTTAATATAGCATATCTATTTTAAGTTTTTCTTTTTCAAATTGATGGTATGATAGATCTTACTTTAAAATTAAGCTATGTAGAATACTCAAGTGAGATGTTGCATCAATATTTAGGAGATGAGCCAGTGGCATTATTAGATTTTGAAGCTAAAACTAACTAACTTAGTTTAATATAAATAAATATTCTAGTGCCACGTACAATTGGTGTCATCAATTACTTCTTCTTTTCTTTTACTTTCTGTAATATAAAATAAATGAATTTTGAGCGTGATACATCATTTAAGAAAATTATTCCTTTTACTTTAATTTTACTTGTTCATTTTATATAAGAAATTTATAGTCCAGTTAGTTTACTATTTAAGTTTTATTTGTGAGAATTTAATTTTCTATCTAGTTATTTTCTTCCTCATTTTACTTTTTCTTACCCCAATTAAAAAAAAATGTTCACTACACTAAAAATACATTTCTAACTTTACCTAATACGTTTCATATCAAAGAGAAAAAATATACCTATTTTATATTTTAGCATGAATATTAATTATTTATTTCTCAAAATATTCTTTAAGACCTAAGATTATACATCAATTAATATGGATGTTGCGGCAATATACTCATATTAGTCTTTGCTTCTAAAGATAGAGGCATGCAAAATTCAAAATTATGAGTATATGTTTATTAATTAATATATTTTTTAAGACACAATATGTATGTCAAATACCTAATGTAATATTATCTATAAAGGCACATTTTATTAAACATTAACTTCTAATTTTTTGATCATTAATTTTTATTTTAAAATTTTAATTTAATTATGTAATTATATTTATGCAACAAAATAATACATTTATAATTATGTTATGAAAAATAAAAAGGTCATTGTAATTGTTGTGTAATTACTAGACCGTATACTTACTTAATAATTACGCTAATTTTAATTATTAGTTGACTTTCTAAACAGACTAAGAATTTTTTCCTTAAGACTTTGAGTTCAATTAGCAAGTAATAAAATTCCAAGGAACATACAGACCAGTACAAGAATATTAAGGTCATGAGTACTTTTATTAACTTTTGCCTTGTTAAAAATTGGTGACACAAACCTTATTTACGTAACAATTTTGTGACGAAATCATAAGTTTGTCACAAATTTAACGACATTGTGATGGATTCTTATTTTTGTTATAAATTGTAACAGAATTGTGACAAACCATCATTTCAATCACAAATTTATAATTGAATTGTAACAGATCATCCAGTCCTTCACAAAATTTGTCCACATTAATGAATTCTATCATGAAATTATCACAAATTTTCCATGTAATTGTGACGAACTTGTTCGTCCCAAATACTCTGTCACAATTTTGTATTTTTCTCGTAGTTGGTGATCCTCCTATAGTTATTAATATCCTAACTAGCAATTAGATCAAATTCCACAGCCTTAACATAGGTGTTTCTCATTAAACTGATTATCGTTTCTAATTAAACGGCCAAATGTATCATAAATAAAATGGAAAATTACGCGGTATGACAAACCTTTCTACTATATTATGCGATAAGAGTATAGTTTAAAATAATTACGGCTCGCAGCAAACATATTTACTCGGTATGGCAAATCTCACCGCCAGATATACAATATATATGTATATCAGTTACCATTATACAATTTTTCTGATAAATATGCATATGCAATTCAATAGATATACATATACAATTCGCCTCTCTCCCTCTCTCTCTCAATCTAGCTCGCCTCTCTCCTCCTCTATCTCAATCTCGCTTGTCAGATATATAAATACATATGTATACCAGTTACATATATATAATTTCTTGACAGATATACATATACAATTCGCCTCTCAATATCCTCTCTCCTCCATCTCTCGATCTCGCTCGTCTCTCTCCTCCTGTCTCTCAATCTCGCTTGCCAGATATATAAATGTTTATGTATACTAGTGTTTGTATATTTCAATATACAAATAATTCGTGGGTATATAACGATTGTATAATTCGCTACAACATTTGTATAATAGCAAAATTTATGTTTATCATTATAAATAATTAGAGAAACAATACCCATATCAAATAATTATAGTTAAAAGGTTTGTCATATCTAAAAATTTTCCTAAATGAAAGGGCATGAAATTAGCCCAACTGATAATATCAACTGCATTTTGATGTTGAGGAGTAGTTTTCATTAGGGGAACCACAACAGGAATGACGTTGAGGGCTATCAATATCAATATGTGAAGTTGAAGTTTTTAAATTCCACGATTAGCCGGAAACAACAACATATTCATTGAAATCCCATTAAGTGGGGTATGAGAAGGTAAAGTATACGCAGATTTTATTACTACCTTAAGAAAATATGTTTCTGAAAGGCCTTGGCTCAAGTGAAAAAAAGAAAAACAATGAAGAAAACATAGCCATTAATAAGAAACAATTGCTTTTTTTTTTGTGTGTAGTAAGTTGTAATATTTCTTATTTTCTGTTGATAATTTCAAATTCTTTTGTATTTAATTAGAAATGTTAGATTTGTAAATACCAGATAAACAATCAAATACGCAAATAGTATGCCCAAGCCCCAAATATTTCAAATGGGAGGAAAATGTAACCTTTTGTTGATCGAGTTTTAAAGTTTGTTTAAATAAGAATAATATCCTTTTAAAAGTATTATTTGTAGTTATTGCAAGAAAAAACCTTTTTTGGGGTCGAATATTAACTACAATATTAGCGAATAAAAAACCTGAAAATAATTAAATAAATAAAAACATACAATCTTCCGAATTCAAACACTTCACCATGCTTTACTTGCTAACGCTCTGGACCTTAGCGAGTTGGAGCATCTTTTTTTTAAAAAAAAATTCTCTTTTAGTATCCGCATTGGAACCCGACTAATTTAAATTTGCGACATATAAGGTTTGGGAAAAGCACTTTCTACCAAGAATTTTTCATACCCAAAATTCCAATTTGAAACTTTAACTAAAATTGTAGCTTTTTGTGTTCAATAGTGTGCTTATTTTGTTCGTACGTTATATTAATTTTTACATATTAATTAAATATGCACATTTGACAATTTTTTGTATAGTATGAACAGTAAAAAAACAACAACAAGAATATGGACTACTTTCAAAATAAAGAAGTTAATAAGACTTATTGATCATCAACACACCGATTAGGAAAAAGTACATAAGAGATGTGTATCAATTCTCATGTTTTAAGCTCAAAAATTTTATTATGAAATGAGATAGTTTAGTTCACCAAAAAAATAGCATTTGACGTTTATTTTCAAAAAGTTTAGAATAAGACCCTTTAAGAGTTAAGCCTGCCTGTATCCACCCTACCTAGAACACACGACTCAGCATCAACCCGTACCGGTGGCCCATCTAGGTTTGACATGTATAGTTTCCAATGGTCAGGCTGCCATAAAGAATATGGACCTCTCACTAATATTCCAAAACAGGAAAACCTTTGCCTCTAAGAATTGTGCAATTGTTTTAATCCCTTCACTTTTATTTATCATTCTACTAAACATAAAATTTCAATTTTACTAAAAAATGATTCTTATAATCTCAGTTAATATAAAATATTATATTAAAAAATATATGTTTTATAGTAGTGTAGTATTTTTCAAAGGGATGTCTATTGTAAATAATAAATATTAAAAGTGAACGATAGAAGAGTACTTTTCTGTCATTATTTATTTTGACAATATTAGCTGTCATTTGTCAGTGGCATTGAAAAGGTGGCATTATCGTAGTTTCTACGAAACTCAAGGGTGCTTTTGTTCCGCTACTCTCACTGTCTCACATAAATACACATCCAAAAGGGATACTGAAGCGCCCTTTTTCATCGGAGTTTTACTATTACTGCTAATACTACACTCCAATCGCCATACGGAAAAGTAGCGGTGCCGGAAAATGTGCTCCACTAAGCAAAACCAGAAGCAAAAGCTCCACAATCAGCGCTCCTCCGTGCCTACCTCTACCTCCGTCGCTGGCGGTGGAGGTGCCGGGGACTGGAGGGAAGAATCCATAGCCGGCGGATCACTAAAGCATGTGGATTTGGAAAAGGGAAAAAACGGTTGGGCATCACCACCGGGAGACCTGTTTAATCTGCGAGGGCCAAATTACTTCACGAAAAAAGCGAAAATACCTTCTGGCGCGTGGCTTCTACAGCCCGCCGGCGTCGATTGGCTCCGATCTAACTCCAAGCTCGACCACGTCCTCGCTCGACACGACAACCGTGTGATGAACGCGCTGAGGAAATCTCACTCCGAAGGGAAGTCTCTCAAAACCTTCATATTCGCTGTGAATCTCCAAGTCCCAGGGCGTGACCAACACAGCGCGGTCTTCTACTTCGCTACAAACGACGATGAGCCGCTCGAACCGGGTTCTCTCCTCTATCGGTTCGTCAACGGCGATGACTCGTATCGGAACAGCAGGTTTAAGATCGTGAACCGGATCGTGAAAGGCCCGTGGATCGTGAAAGCCGCAGTAGGGAATTACTCAGCTTGTATACTCGGAAAAGCGTTGAATTGCTACTATCATAGAGGTCCTAATTACTTAGAAATTGACGTCGATATCGGCAGCTCAGCGATTGCTAGCGCTATTTTGCACTTGGCGTTAGGTTACGTAACGTCGGTGACGATCGACATGGGTTTTCTGGTGGAATCACAGACGGAGGAGGAGTTGCCCGAAAAGCTATTTGGGGCAGTTAGGGTTTGTCAAATGGAGATGAGCTCAGCTACGTTTATTGATACGACGTCGTCAAGGAAGGTATTACCCAGTGCTAATTTACATAATCCTATCAATAGTAGCAGAGTCCAAGCTGAGGAGAACGGTGAAAACGAAAATGATTAAGAAGAAATTAAAACAAAATTATTTGATATTCTCATATTTTGTGGGAAATTGTTGGTGGAATCCATGTAGATAGATGTCTAAGCTTAAGCTTAACCTTTTCTTGTCTAATAAAAGTTTCATTTCTTCCTCTCATTAGTTTTCTTTATTAATCATATCAGTTTAACTTTGATCATACCTGTTAAACTGACACACCCAAAATGTTCATTTGTGGAAACTCAGGCTTGGGGTAAATTTTTAGTACACTTTACGATCAGAAAATTAACTAAACAAGAAACACTTTAATTATATAACTTTATTTGTACTCTCTTTGATAATGTATTTTCTAATATAGTTAAATATATGCACAATGTTCTATGATGATAAGATAAATTCTAATAAAATACAAAAAAGCAAAATGGGGATTGAATGAGTCATTTTTTGGTTTGGATTCGATTTGTTTGTCTTTGTATCGCAATTATGGGTTGATTAACTAAAATAAATACTGGCATTGCCTTGTTCCGGCGTATATGGATTTGGAATTTGTACTTCTGGCTTCTAAATACATCATTTTTGTTTGTTTTTGGTGACACTTTAATTATTGTTTTACCTTTACTGAATAATGGGAAAAGGGTGTTGTATATAACTCTATTGATTGTTCCATAAATGATTCTTCTATATGCGTGCACTCCGATTCCAAAGTTGGCTTGACCCTTTCTGTTTAAAGGCCAGTTGGATGTTAGTTTGATTATAAAGACACGTGTTTCTGTGGTTTAAATTAATTGATAATCGAGATAGATACAGACAAATTACGGTGGGATAAATAATTATTTTATTCTTGAACTTTGTCCTAAATACTTAGGCCACGCCCTTTTAAGTTCTAAATATTTTTGGCTTTGATGAAATTACATTATGTGTTTGACTTCAAATTTTTTCAAGTTTTGATGAAATTTCAAAAAATATTATTTTATATCTGTAAATTCTAAAAATTATTAAAAATATTCATAAGGTTGTGTTATTATTTTATAATAAATATTTTCTTTTAAAAAATAATTTATAACATAATTGATAACAATCAATAAATAAAATAGCATTATAGACAAGAGCAATACATTAATTGAATTAAAAATAAATTATTTTTTTACTAAATCTTGTCACTCAAACTATTTTTTTTCGGAGGAAGTATTATCAAATTATTCTTTTATAAAATCTTGATTGATCATATTAATGAAGCAAATTAATAGATAAATATTTAATTAAAATTAATAAATGATTGATATTTTTATAAAATATAAAAGTTTGGAGTTATTATTAAATTTTTTAAAACTTTTCAAATTTTTAAGTTGTACTTTTTTTAAAAACTTAGGAACTTGGCGATTTTGTCAATTTTTTCCAAAAACTACGTGAGGGCGAAAATGTCGTATATTGAAACAAAATTTCTCCATGCGTCTTTTTCTAATTGAGGGGAATCCTTGTGCAGCATAGGGAAAGCCACCAAAAGAAAAGAAAAAAAAAAGAGAAGAAAAAGTTTGTTGATAAATTCTCACTTGCACATCTATCAAGGCTATTAGAGTACCCTTCTTTGGACCCAAATATTAAGAAGTACCCTTCTTAAGTTTTCTAAGGTAAATCTTTTACCATGTGTCTCATGTTATTAAGGACCATTTAGGCCAAGATTTTATATTTTATTACAAAATATAAAAACACGTCTATTTATGATCTCAACTAAATTTCTATCTTATCTTTTTTGGTCAGTGATCTCGAAATGTACAGTAATGAAGAAATTGTCCGTAGAATCTATGAAGATTAAAAAAAGCTAGTTATTGTTGTCGTTATTTTTTTTAATTATTGATCTTCATAATTAATTTGTAATGTGATGACGAATTGTAGTAACTACTAATTGTGTTATTACTATTTTTTATTAAAATATAGTAATATGATTTTAAATTAATTTATTATTTAGAACTTTTACCAAACTTAGGAGTAATTTTGATAGAGAATTTAGGAGTATAAATTATATTTCATGTTTTTTTAAAAATAAAGTAAAATATATTTTCAAAAATTATGATCAAATATATTTTAAAACTTCGATTCAAATTTCACTTAAAATTTGATTTTCTAATTATATTTGGAAAACTATGAACGCACGCTAACTTCTTTTTCTCTCACGAAAAACAAATTCCAATCTTTTACTTTTGTGTTCAGACATCCTATATAATTAGGATTAGTTGGGTGAGATGAATAATATTTTCTTCATATTAATTTATTTGTCTTATTTTTTTTAGTTTATTTAAAAAAGAATGTCTCTTTGAACAATTCTTTAGTTTGAACTTTCCATATGATATGTTTAAGGCCATAAAATCAAAAAATATTTTAGAACATTTTACATATCTTTTTTAGAATCATAAGATTTAAATTTTATTTTTTTTAAAATTCGTGTCAAATTAAAAGATTACAATCAAAATTAAAATGTGGGAGTAGAAAAATTTCCATTGCCAACAATCTATTTCTAGTTATATCTCTAAATTAAAAAACGGAAAAGGTTCAAATATGTCTTTAACTTATTAGAAATTGTGCAAAAATGTCAATTCTTCCACCTATTGGATTAAAAATGGCCTTGACGTATAGAAATGGTTCAAAAATATCCTATTTCCACCTATTATATCAAAAATGTCCTCCGTCCACCTATTCGATAAAAAATGCCCTTAACGTATAGAAATTGTTCAAAAATACCATCCTTCCATCTATTGGATCAAAAATGCCCTTAACCTATTAGAAATGGTTCAAATTTGCCATATTTCTACCTAAAAGTATGTTTATCAACTATTAAATACTATTTAATATGCTCGTATTTTGTACAATCTTAATATATTTTATCGACAAATATAATATTTTTATAACATCAAAATATTTTTTAAAAATTTTTTTGGCCTTCAAATTTGAATAAATTAAAACTCACCTTTTAAATTCATTTTACTTCTATTAGCATCTTAGTTATATATATCTTTTTCATTGTCTAACAATTTTAGTCTTTTAAAATTATTGAAATTTTTGTATAAATTATGTTAACTGATATTGTATTTACACTCAGAGAAAAACTCAACAAATATTATCTTTTTATGGACATACATAATGAAATTCCTCTTCTCCGTGACTAAGACAATGTTATTATACAACATTCATTCGGGTTAATTCACACGTTAGTTCATACAAACAAGCAAGAATTTTTCAAAAATAATACAAATAAAAAAACTAAATAATTGTCAAAGTACTGTTAAAAAAATTATTGACATATATAATTAGAATTATTAAATTTTTGAGTCATTTCTAATATGTTAAAGGGAATTTTTTATTTAATAAGTAGAGGGAAGGGCAAATTTGAACCATTTTAAATAGGTTAAGGCCATTTTTAATCCAATAGGTGGATAAATGGCATGTTTGAACCATTTCTAATACATTAAAGACATTTTTGACCCAATAAATGAAAAAAAAGAAGGCAAATTTAATCCAATAGATGGAAGGTAGGCATTTAAAAACTTTTTTCCATTAAAAATTAAACAAACTGGCCATTATTTGAGTTTTACTTTTAATTTTTTCTAATAAATTCAAGGTACATCGGAAAGAGTTATGACGTGACCCTAACTTGTATATTTATCAAAACTTATAATTTCACAAAGAAGGAAACAAATCTTAGCCTCCAAGACATTGTGAAAGTTATAACCAACTTTAAATACACGTTTATACAATAATTTTCAGCATGAGTAGGCAAGAAAGAGATTCTTAAATATCTTCACTTTACCTACTAGATTTTTAGATGGTAGGTTGGATAGAAATTAAACTAAATAATCAACTTGCAACTTTGAAGTCAACAATATGAACTAGCATATGCAACTTGTTTGTCTAATAAAGGATGCCCCTTTGGAATGAAGAAAAATATATATTGGTCATATGCAACAATATATTGGATGTTTAGAGCAGGAAGATTACACTCATTGTCTAAGGTTATGATATATAAAGGTTGTTCTGTCAGAGTTCGTAAATTTGAAATGACGATTGAAATCTTATTATAAGTATATACATTATCTTTTTTATATATATTTTCATAATTCGAATCTCCCGCTTTATAGTCTAAAGTAGTTGTTTCATATATAAAAAAAAGGACTTTAACTACACGAAGAAGTTAAAAAAGAAGAGATAATTGTTCAAGTTAATTAAGCTAACAGAAGTTCGAACGCTGTGAATTCAATTGAATGCATTTCCACTGCCTAGCAAATTAAACTTAGGAGGTAAGTTTTACTTCATCCCGGCTCATTTTAACTGTCGTGCTTATATAAAAAGCTGATTCAAAATTATTGTTATTTTAGAAAATTTTAACAAATTATTAATGTTTACCTTTACCATTGATCAGTTAGTGTGGTAAAATAGAGAGTTGTGCGTATTAAATTGTGATTTTTTTAAAAAAGGGATAATTTAATAGGTGTTATGAAATAGAGAGAAGTGGATGCTCCATTAGTAATCAGACCCACATAATGGCAAAATTAGGTTATGTGACTCTTTCTCCTTTTCATGAAAGTTTGGCTATAAATAGCCATATGTTCTCTGTGGAATGATATACACACAGAGAACAATTCTCTCAACTCTCTCTGCTTTCTGTCTTTCTTTCTTGGTTTTTACTTACTTTTCTTATAATTTTATTACTTTTATAACACATTATCAACACGAAGTTCTAATTTTCTCCAGAAAAATTAACTTCTATATCAGGTATATCTACGAAAGAAATTTAATTTTAGTTGTCTTTGTTATTTCTAAATTAATTTCTATCTCAGTTTTTGTCATGTCAAATTTATTAAAGCTTGAGTTTGTGGCACTTGACATTATCGGAAGAAATTATTTGTCATGGATCCTTGATTCTGAAATTCACCTTGACGCTAAAGGTCTTGGTAATACTATTAAACAAGAAAATAAAGTATCAAGCCAAGATAAGGCAAAGGCCATGATTTTTCTCCATCTATCATATTCATGAAGGATTAAAAATTGAATATTTAACTGTGAAAGAGTCTCTTGAATTATGGAATAATTTGAAGGATCGATATCACCACCTAAAACTTACTTTGTTACCAAAAGCTCTGTATGACTAGATACATCTTCGATTTCAAGATTTTAAAACTGTGACAGAGTATAATTCTGCTATTCACAAGGTAAGTTTCATGTTAAAATTATGTGGAGATACTATCACTGATGATAACTTACCTGAGAAAACTTTTTTCACTTTTCACGCTTCAAATGTGTTGATACAACAACAATATTGTGAAAAAGGAGTTTAAGAAATATTCTGAATTAATTACATGCCTACTTGTGACTGAGCAAAATAATACTTTGCTGATGAAAAATCATGAAGCCCGTCTCACTGGGTCTGCTCCATTCCCTAAAGCGAATGTTGTAGCAACACATAATCAGTCTGAATCAAGATAAAATAATTATCGTGGCCACGGACATAGCCATGGTCATGGATGTGGGCGAGGATGTGGTAGAGGATGAAACAATTATCGTCATCATGATGAAAATAAACATGAGAATAATAAAGTTCCTCAAAATAATCTTTCCAGTGGTAAATTCAATATTTGCCACCGGTGTGGCATGAAGGGTCATTGGGCACGTGAATGTCGTACGCCCGATCATTTTGTGAAACTTTATCAAGCCTCTCTCAAAAGAAAAAATAATAATATGGAGGCGCATTTGAATTTTCGGAATGATGATAGTAAAACAGCTCCCTCAAATAAATATGAAGATATTGAGGCAAATCTTACTTATAAAGATTATGATTTTGATGGTCTAACAAATATTACTCATTTGGAAGCTGAAGACTTTATGAATATTGACTGAAAAATTGATCATCTAATTAGGGATAAATATTATAAAAATATTTATTGTTTTCCTATTATGTTTGATATTATGTTGTTCTTCGTAAAAATATTTCTTAAGGCAATGCAATTTTTTAAGGTTTCTTATGTTGTTAGTTTTTCACGTTCTTATAATGTATCTTTTTGTTTATGAAGAATATGGAAGTTCCCTAGTTATCAGCTGGATCCAAAATCAATTATGATGGTATATGTCTTATTGATAATGCCACAACACATGCTATTTTAAGAGATAAAAAATATTTCTCTTATTTGATTATGAAAGAAGCTAATGTTAATACAATATTTGATAGTACAAGATTAATTGAAGGATCCGGAAAAACTAAAGTTGTACTTATCGGAGTAACAAATTTAACAATTAATAAAACATTATATTGTAGTAAGTCTCAAAGAAACTTATTAAGTTTCAAAGGCATTCGTCAAAATGTCTATCATATTGAGACTACAAATGATGAAAAGAATGAATATCTTTACATTACTACAATGATGTCGGACAAGAAGTTTATACTTGAAAAGTTACCCGCTCTTACATCCGGCTTATACTTCACAAATATTACCATGGTTGAAACATATGCCATAGTAAACCAAAGGTTTACTAACTCAAATGATTTTATTATTTGGCATGACTGATTGGGTCATCCCGGCTCTAATATGATTCGCAAAATAATTGAGAGTTCACATGAACACTCTTTGAAGAATCAAAAGATTCTTCAATTTAAAGAATTATCTTGTTCTGCATGTTCTCAAGCCAAATTGATTACTAGACCATCAGTAATCAAAGTGGGAATTGAATCCCCAACATTTCTGAAGCGTATACAGGGTGATATATGTGTGCCCATTCATCCATCATGTGGACTATTTAAATATTATATGATTTTAATAGTTGCATCTACAAGATGGTCACATGAGTACTTATTATCAACTCGTAATATGACATTTGCGAGATTACTTGCACAAATAATTAAGTTAAGATCACAATTTCTAAATTATGCAATAAAGACAATTCGTCTTGATAATACAGGTGAGTTCACATCTCAGGCATTTAATGATTATTGTTTGTTCACTGGGATAATAGTTGAGCATCCGGTTGCTCTTGTTAATACTCAAAATGGTATATCGGGATCATTGATTAAACATCTCCAATTAATTATTAAACTAATTCTTATGAGAACAAAACTTCTCATTTCATTATGGGGTCATCCTATTTTGCATGCAGCAAGTCTTGTGCGGATCATATCCACAAGTTATCATAAAATCTCCCTATTATAATTGACTTTTGGTCAGGAACCGAATATTTCTCATTTAAAAATATTTGAATGTGCGATATATATTTCAATTGCTCCACCACAACATACAAAGATGGGTACCCAAAGAAGGTTGGAGATATATGTTGGGTATGAATCTCTTTCTATCATAAAATATTTAGAACCTATGACTAGAGATTTATTTACTGCAAGATTTGTTGATTGCATTTTGATGAATCAGTATACCCAACATTAGGGGAAAAAAATAAGCAATTAAAAAAGAAAATAGATTGAAATGCTTTATCACTATCTCCTTTAGATCCCTGTACAAATAAATGTGAACTGGAAGTTTAAAAGATAATTCATTTATAAAATATTACAAATCAACTGCCAGATGCATTCACTGAACTATCAAGAGTTACTAAATCTCATATTCCAGCTGTTAATGCTCCAATTCAAGTTGATGTTCCATTAAGACAATTAATTAATATAAATGAGTCTAAATCACACTTAAAATATGGTAGACCGATCGGTTTTAAAGATAAAAATCTTCGAAAAAGAAAAAAAGCAAACAATCAAGATGGTCATAATATGGAAGAAACTATTCAAGAGGAGCGAGGAGACAGAACAATTGATAAAACCTTGGAAGAGGTTGAGGCGCCTAAAAATAATAAAGAAGTTTCATTAAATTATATCTCATCAGGAAATATATGGAACCGAAATAATGTAATTATCGACAATAGTTTTGCTTATAATGTTTCTATTGAAATAATACAACAAAATGAGGATCTTGAACCAAAATCTGTTGAGGAACGTAGACAGATGAATGATTGGCCAAAATGGAAAGATGCAATTTAAATTGAATTTGCTTCGCTTGAAAAACGTGAAATTTTCGGACCGATAATCCGAATACCTGAAGGTGTAAATCAAGTGGGGTACAAATGGGTATTTGTGAGAAAAAAAATGAGAAAAATGAAGTCGTAAGATATAAAGCACAACTTGTGGGACAAGGATTTTCGCAAAGACCTGACATTGATTATATGAAAACATATTCTCATGTAGTGGATGCAATCACTTTCAGATATCTTATAAATCTGGCAGTTCATGAAAAATTTGGCATGCATCTGATAAATATCGTTACAACCTATTTATATGGCTTTTTGAACAACGAAAGATTTAAAATGGCTGACATATATAAAGATTCTCGAAAAGCTTGTTCAATAAAACTTAAAAAATGTTTATACGGGCTGAAACAATTAGGGAGAATGCGATACAATCGTCTTAGCGAATATTTGCCAAAAGAAGGATTTAAAAATAATCCAATTTATCCTTGTGTCTTTATGAAAAGGTCTGGATCTGAATTTGTCATAATAGCTGTATATGTTGATGATTTGAATATCATTGGAACTCCTAATGAACTTTTAAAGGCAATAAAATGTCTGAAAAAGAAATTTGAAATGAAAGACCTCAGTAAGACAAAATTTTGTCTTGGTCTACAAATTGAATATTTTGCAAATGAGATATTTGTCCATCAATCAACATATATTGAAAATGTTTTAAATTTTTTTTACATGAATAAAGCACATTCACTGAGTACCCAATGGTTGTGAGATCTGTTGATATTAATAAAGATCCATTCCGACCTCATGAAAATGATGAAGAGCTTGTTGGTGCTGAAATACCATATCTTAGTGCAATTGGTGCATTAATGTATCTTGCCAACAATTCTAGACCAGATATAACTTGCTCTGTAAATTTGTTAGAAAGATTTAATTCTTCTCCAACACGAAGACACTGGAATGGAATCAAACATATATATTCAGATACCTCCATGGGACCACCAATATGGGATTATTTTACTCAAATGAATCCACGTCACAATTGATTGATTATGCAAATGCAAGATATTTTTCTGATCGCCATAAAGGTCGATCGCAGATAGACTACTTATTTACATGTGGTGGTACAACTATATCATGGTGTTCAACAAAGCAAACTATGATTGCCACTTCTTCAAATCATGCAGAGATAATAGTCATTCATGAAGCAAGTCGATAATGTGTTTGGTTAAAATCAATAACTCAACACATTTAAAAAAATATGAGGCCTTTCTTTGAAAAAAGACGTTCCAACAATATTGTATGAAGAAAATGTTGCATGTATAGCTCAACTGAAGAGAGAATACCTCAAAGAAGACAGAACAAAATATATTTTACCAAATTTCTTCTTTACTCATGATCTTCAAAAGAAAGGTGAAATAGATGTACAACAAATTTGTTTGAGTGATAATCTTGTAGATTTATTCACAAAGGCATTACCAACATCAACTTTTGAGAAGCTAAGATATAAGATTGGAAAGCGTTGTCTCAAAATGTCAAATGAAGTTTTCATCAGGGGGAGTAAAATACGCATTGTACTCTTTTTCTCTTAACCAAGGTTTTGTCCCACGAGGTTTTTCTGGTAAGGTTTTTAATGAGGCAGCACTTCAGGTTTATTACCAGATGTGTGAACTCTTTTTCTTTCACTAGACTTTTTCTCCATTGAGTTTTTCCTAGTAAGGTTTTAACGAGGCACAATATCTATGAGTGTTCAGGATAAGTATATATATTATTTCTTGTAAAGTTTTTAATAAGGCACATTATACATGGACATCCAAGGGAGAGTGTTATGAAATAGAGAAAAATGGATGCTCCATTAGTAATGGGGCCACATAATGACAAAATTAAGTTATGTGACTCTTTCTCTTTTTCATGAAAGTTTGGCTATAAATAGCCATATGTTCTCTGTGGAAATGATATACACATAGAAAACAATTCTCTCAACTCTCTTCATTTTCTGTCTTTCTTTCTTGTCTTTTGCTTACTCTTTTTATAATTTTATTAATTTTATAACAGTAGGTAGTATTTAATGAGTAGCCATTCTTTTCTTTGAACAGTTCTTTTATTGTTTTTGAGCTTGAATTATTGCATTACACGGTATTTCTTTTCAATTTTCTAATACATCAATTTTTTTTTGTCAATATCTGAATAAATTTTTGAATAGTCAAATTTGTAAATGAAAGTAGGTGTGTTCTAATCAAAGAAAGTATTCCATCCATTTAATTTTTTACGAATATACTTGACTGAACATAAATTTTGAGCATTACTTTTATTACTCAAATAAAAGATACTACTCTCTCCATTTCTTTTTATTTGATTTTTTACTTCCTTTGTTTTATTTTACATTTCTCTTGTTAATTTTACATTCTTCTTAGGAATTTATTTTATTAAATTATGTTTAAAAAATTTAATTTAATTATTGGCATTTTATGTAGTTATTTAATATAAAGATAATACTAAAAGAGAATAATAAATAATCTACTAAAATAAACTAGTAAAAGAAAAATGTATTAAGAATATTATCTACTATATTAATATTTATCTCTTCCCAATTTTACTCATAAGAATTGTAAAAACTTCTTTAAAAAACTGTTCCAATCTTAGGTATTAGATAGAGATTTTTAATTTTTTTATATTTCCCACTGGGTGTTAATATCCACCTTAGTGGTCGATTATATCTAAATTCGCGTTGTGTAGGGTCTCATTTCAGAAAAATTGCTCTCTATCAAAGATTTTTTCATACGCACACTCAAAACCGAAAATTAGATAAGGATGATTGTGAAGAAAAGAATACCACCTTCTAAATTTCTTCAAATTTACTTATTTTGGATCAAATTTAAAAGATTAAAACATCATTTAAAAAGAAATGGAGAAAGTATTAGAACTTGTGATCTTATATGTATCATGATTATTTTTTTTATTATAAAAGGGTGTAATAAAGATAGGCAAGAACTTTAAAAATTTAATAACTTCTATATAAAAAATACATTTAAGGTAAAATGATAAATAAAAAATACATATAAAACTTAAAGGTTTGGTAGTGTACGTGATGGTTTTGATTTTCCGTATGTGTTTTATATACTTATTAAATTGCTTCATGATATGCATAAGTGTGTATGATTAAGGGAAACAAGTTAGACTTGATGAAATGATTAATTGTTGGCTTGTTTTATGATGAATCAGTTTTTGGTGATATAAAGTGGTCTATTGTTTATAGTTGTGGTTGGTTTGCATATTTGGATCAGATGTCACGTTCCGACACATATTTGAATCGAGTGTCACATTTCGACACATTCTTGGATTGAGTGTCACGTTCCGACACATATATGATTGGATTGGATCCTCTGAGAGGGCCAAATATGTGTGTGTGGATGGTTCCATGAGAGGACCTGATGATATTGGTATTTGCATGTAATAATAATATTAGGGGTAAATGAACCCTTGATAAAGGACCTATGAAGGAACTCTTGAGTTGAGGTGTGATAGTTATAAAGAGATGCGAGTATGTATAAACTTATGGTGGTAAGAGAATTGGCATGTATTAGGCTTCGTGTGATATATGTGTTGTAGGAAGTATTTTATGTTCATAGGCTTAGAGTGGAAAGTTGTTTGTTCACAGATGGTTTTATCAATGAAGTTCCCACGAGTAATGGTGGAAGTAGTAGTAATTGTCTAAACCGGGTTTAGTTAGGAGGTGCAGTCGTGAGATAGATAGGCCCTTATGTTGTGAGACAATTAGACCAAATCAGTGAAGGCTGGGAGAAATCATTGGGCGGTTAAGGTTGTTAGGTGAAGACCGTTGGAGTGAATGAACAATAGTAAGGTGGGCCCATAACCCACAGGTCTTAAATTGTAACTAGAGTGGGTACTGAATCTCTGGAGTGTAGAGTGATAAAGACCTTTAGGGTGAGGGTAAGGAGTATACCTATTGGTTGGGGTGGACAAGTTAATAAAGTTTAATTATTATGATCTCTCTTATTTTTCTGTTCATATAATATGCAGTAGGTATCAGATTGAACGATGATGCCTACCAGTACGTTTTATTTATACTGATACTATTTTTGTTATGCCACTTGGCATACTCTGGTTATAGGGTCAGTGGAGTTACCTAGGTGAAGGTGAAGATGATATTCCGACAACTCCTACTTTTCCTTTCCTATGGTTGGAGTTGTGTCTTTCATTTGTATTATATCTTGTTCTTATAGAGCTCTTGTACCTGTTTTAGACTAGTATTCATGGGGGGTTTATGTGTCATTTTTTTGTACAAGTGTATTATTATAGATTTCTATAAAAATCTGGTTTATTTACTCAAGTTTTGATTCAAATTCGCAATGCTTTTTATATAAGGGGTTAAGGGTTCTCTTACTTAAGTTATAGAGTGGGTGCCCGCATGGACCGATGACAAATGATTTCACCAATTTCTTCATCAAAATTATGTGGATGAAGAAACTCGAAATCACCGAAGTGGACCAGTACAAGTACAAAGCTTTGCCTAATGAATTCATTTGAGAATTGAACGGCGGAACACCAGAAGGGCATTTGCCGTTTAAGTTGTTCTTATAAAATATGTATCAGTTGAAGGTTTTTCTTCGCTTTTAATAGGGCTTTTAGGTGGGGCGGGTATGGGTTATTAGGTGAATTTGGGTTGTGGGTTGAGAATTTAATTAATTAGTTTATTTTAAAATCAGTCAATAATATTGTACCATCTAATAAATGAATTTCGTAATTGTATTTTTAAAGAAGACTGTTAAAAATAAGGATAATTTAGAGCTAAAAGATTAACATCGGAGGTATTTTTAACCTGAAAAATTAACGAAGGATATTATTATACTAAAAACTATAATTCAAAGTCATTTTAAGCCTTTTTTCAAAACTAAAAAAATAAAATGGTTTAAAAGTGAAAAGTCATGTTCCATGCCATTACCACCCCACAGATTTTATTTTTGTGATGTGCTAAACCGTCACTACTTCAAACAAGTCGTCTTAATACTGAAGGACGAATCATGCAATATATTCTCATTCTTTTTTATTCAAAAACTTTTTTTTGTTGTCGAATAAAGTTGAGAAAGAAAAGTATAGTTTGTCTAGGAATTATTACATATCTTTTTAATCTTTGGGTTGGTTACGAATGTTTTGTCTCTACTTTACTACTTGTCTTCTCAATTATTTGTTTTTTCTAATTGGAAACTTTTCTTTTGCTTTTTGTGGTCGTGAATTCGTTGGGATAGGATTTGTTTGATCATTGAACCTGCAACAAAGTTAACGTTGATTTCATAGGATCAACTGTTTATTTTTGATATAGAATTGAATAATTAAAATTTGTTTTTTTTTGTAGAATTAAGCGACCTATTTGACTCTCTGACCGTAGTTATTTAGATGGTATTCCGAGATCGAATTCCTCCCAGGAACACACGAAACAAAGATATGAACTGGGTAAATAGAAATGATATAATATGAAACAAATGCTAGCTTGAAATTGTCACTAAATAAAGTAAGATTGTCGGTTAACTCATTGAGAATGTATACTTGCAAATTAGATCCTTATTATTTTACCTAAAATTTTAATTGGTCCACTTCCCTTTATTTTTATTTTTATTATATAGGTATCATCAATCTTTGATATTCATAAATGATCTGCATTCTGCGGTATATATAACCTCATTCACATATATTTCATTCGTTCCATTTAACTTTTATGTCAGGAAAATATAATCTTAGTAACAAATTGAATCTTAACATATACAACCTTCAAAATAGAATCAATTAACGAGATGCGCAGTAAAGTTAACAGTGAGATGGAAATTTGGATATAAGCATAAGCCTTAGAATTTAAAGATTCAAAGTTAATAGGATTAAAATACAATATTTGAAGTACAAATTTAATGGCATAAAGGTGCAAGTGAAGATTGTTGTCAAACTATACACAAGAGAGAGCTTCAAACATTTTGGATCACTATTTAAAGGAGATATGGAGATTAACAATGATGTCGACAGAATATTTCAGCGGGGTGGCTAAAATGGTGGTTCGCCTCTGCGATAACATGTAATAAGAATGTAGCATTGAAGCTTAGATAAGTTCTACAGAGTGGTGATTAGACCAATATTGTATGACGTGGAATGTTGGTCAATCAAGAACACCCACTCACACCAAAAGATGAAGGTAGTGAAAATGTGGATGCTTAAATAGATGTATGAAACTATTAATTAAGAGACATATGATTAAAAAAGAAGTTATACGGGATAAGCAGGGAGCGGTCTCCGTGGCTGATAAGATGAGGCAAGTGACATTGAGATGATTCGAGCATGAGAAGAGGAACTGTGTAGATTGGTGTCAGTAAAGAGGCGTGAGAGGTTGACAGTAACGGAAATTAAGAAAGACAAAAAGAACAAAGGGGGTGATTACAAATGACATAACACAACTTCAGCTTAGTGAGAACATGACCCTACATAGAAAGTTTTGGAGGTCGATGATTAAGATAGAAGATTAGTTAGTAGTTGTGTGTTGTCGCACTTTATGTGGAGAGGTGGGGGTTATTTGGTCGTTGCGTAGTCTCTTATTCTTCAATATATAAGATTATATGTTGCCTGGTTTGCTTTAATATCATATTATTTTGTTGTAATATTTAGAAAGTTTTAGAGGTCGATGATTAAGATAGAAGATTAGTTAGTATTTGTGTGTTGTCGCACTTTATGTGGAGAGATGGAGGTTATTTGGTCGTTCCGTAGTCTCTTATTCTTCAATATATATAAGATTATATGTTGCTTGGTTTGCTTTGATATCATACTATTTTATTGTCATAATAATCTTGCAACCTTGTTTCTAGAATATATTTTTTTAAATTAGAGGTCTATCAGGAAGAACTGATTATGCCTTTTATTTCAAGGACATTCAGATCAAAAGATAAATATTTTTGTTTTGGTAAATGAAAGATAAAATGTGTGTCTACTCAAAGCATCACCATTCTGTTTGACTCTACAGATTAAAAAAAAATTCAAACTCACATACTTGAAATTTCAATCCATTTTTTCATGTCGGTTAGTCATTTAAGAATGACTAGAGTGTAAACTTAAAAAAAATAGAAGGATGTTAAGTGTGTTTGCTATATTTGTTATGTTTTTCATAGACGATAATTGGTTTTGATTTTTGATATATAAAACTTATATTTCAAATTGAGCTTATTTGAAATATATTTGAGTATTGAATCATGTGTTGAATTGTTGAAGTTCAAAAATATAAATTATTTATGTTCAAACGCACATATCTGAAATTTCTGTCTATTTATACATGTATTTCAGTTATGTATGACTGAGGTGTAAACATATATGAAAAGATTTAGACATACATGACGAAAGATTAATCATATTTTACATGCACCTCAGTCAAAAATATCTAAATTTTTATCTTTACAAGTCCTATTAAACATCGCGAGGAAACGTCTAATGTTTGACCTTCACACAACTACACTTTCAAATGCAAATGTCTAGAGTTATCAAATTTTAGACACGACTATCTAATTATATATTTTTTTTCAAAATAAATAAACTTGAAAAAATAATAATTAAGCGAGTACTAACTAAATAGTGATCTCAAAAATAGATATTTAAACACTTGATCCCAAATCGAATAGCAACGTAGTTGGCAAAACAATTGTCACATAATCCAGTGAGGAATTGTCATGTGGGCTAGGCTTGGGCTTCATTGAATTGGACATCACGTGGGCTAATTGGAACTGGTTCAAGACCAATTTTGACCACCGCAAACGTGATCCAAGAAAGAGAGATTCAATGGCAATCCTTTTAGGGAAACTTACATAAATATATAATATTAAGAAAATATTTACCATCTATAGCAATAAAAAAAATTCACTGAACACTTATAATACAGTTTTAATACATATTGCAGTGAACTATTTATAAAACATATATAATACAAGTTTTATAAATGGATAATACATTTATCACATACTTTAATAAATTTATAATACATTATGTCAGTTTCTTACTACACAAACGTAATATATATTTTAAAACACTTATAATATATTTATATTGTATGCATAATTCACTTTTAATACAAGTGTAGATTTATCATAATATTGCTATGTATTGCTATAAATTGTAATAAATAAAAAATATCGCTAAAATCAGTAATTAATTTTTAAAAAACGCTCAATTAAGTAATTTTTCCATCCTTTTACTTGAATACAAAAACAAAAATTTAAAATCTAAGTTTTCATATTTAATTTGAACAGCTCGAAAATTCATCCCAGGTAATAGGCTTTCTAAGATATCTTAAGAGTTCTTTGGTTAACATGTTAGTTACGTGGAGATTATAATAATGAACTTTTGTATGCATGGAATTAGGGTGTTCGTGTGACGGTTTGGGTCTGTTATTAGTTAAAATTAAAATCAAATTAATTTATTCGGATTTTAAATTATTAAAATCAAATTCAACCAAATAAATATACATTCATCGGTTTACTTGTTATCGATTTCAATTTGATTTGGTTCGGTTATTAACCATACACAAAAATATAAGAAACGATTCATTCAAAAGAGAAAAAATGACAATAATTCATTCAATAAGAAATAACTTATCTTTGTGCCATTTTTTATCTTATAATTCTTATACCAGATCTTCAATTATGTTTAACTTTCTGCTTATATTATTAGCTAATCCAATGTACTAAACAACAAAAACTTACTGAATAATGTATAAACTAATGATATTGTTGCACAAAAGACACATTATACCTTTTTTTCAGTGTGCTGCATTTTTTGCATTAAAAAGTGTTCGTAAAAAATAATATATTATGTATATATAATTACGAAAAAAATAGAATATAATTTATCGGTTCAATTTGCTTATTTCATCGATTTTTTTGAATAAACTAAAATCAAACAAAAAATTATCGATTTTTTAAAAATAGAAAACCAAACCTAACCAAACCAAATAAAAATTAATTTATTTGATCGATTTGATTTGGCTTTTCGATTTGGATTGATTTTTACCCAAACTGTGAACACACACACAAATATATATGCTATAATCAGTAATGAAAAAGTGTTATGCAGAAATTACTTATTTTAAGATCTTATGGTCCTTTAATGCTTTATTCCTGCATTGTAAATATAAGTATTTTTATATGTGAAAAATTCACAAATAGCTAGTATAAATATCATTCTCTATAGCTACAGTTTGGATAATTTCAATCCGTAGCTAGACTTTAAGTTTGCTATGCACCTGTTTTTTTGTATAATTCACGTTTTCATTAAAATTTATACAATTCGATAATTCAAAAAAATTTAGTAATTAGGCGCGGGAATTTCGGTTACAAAAAGAAAATAAATCCCTTAAATCAAGCAACAATATCTATTTAGAATTTCACATGAATATGGCTTCCTTCACGCCATCAAAAATTTTCATTCTGGGTTTCTGATAAGGACGAATACAATTTAATAACTAATCAATTGATTTCTTCGCTTAATATACAAAAAAGTACGTGATGCATTGAATTTGCATTCTCGTATCTGTTGTTATATGTGTATCAAAAGATTGTGACGGATTGTATAATCAATGAACTATATTGGATTTTCGTTTTTAGTTTTAATTGCGAATATAGAATTCATAATTTGAATTCAATTTTTCTATGTCTTTCTTTGCTCAATTGATTTTGAGCTCACTTCGTGTTTTCTAAGTTTTTGGATTGAATCGATCGATTGTGAATCAGCTGTGTATGAAGAGATCGTGTTGTGTATAATTGTCTTAATGAGATTTTTGGTATATGATTGAAGACACGAGTTGAGTTGCATTATATTTGTATAAATTGACTATATCTATGTAGAATTGTATTTGTATATGTATAAATACAATTTAATTCTGTAGTTTGATTTAATGAGTTGTATAAAATTCTGTATATGTATCATATTTAAAATTGTATAAATTTCTGTATATGTAGTTGGACTTTATGAGTTGTATAAAATCCTCTCTATGTATCGAAATGTGTATGTATGGTCAAAGTTATATATTGTTGCCTAAATTCCTGAATTTTATACTTGTTTAGTTGTATACAACAATGGTTGCCATAGCTATCTTGCTAATGCATTCTGGAAAATAGAATGATGCAAATTGTTATGTAGACTACACTATCGAGGGGGTCATTTTTAAAGAAAATGCATCTTATACAGAGTTGTATAATTTGATTGAACTACAATTAGGTGTGGATATGGGTGTCAAGACACTGAAAATTGAATATAAGATGGAAAAGAGCAGCACTCCAATGGTTATACACAATGATATGGGTGTGAGAGTATATGTAATGTTAAAAAAGGCTACAAATGAATTTAACAAATATCTAATTTGTATAACTCTATTGGATAGATGTAATCAGAACAATGAATTGTGTGAAGGAATATCAATTCACGGGGTACCGAGTAGCTTCAGATCACTTTGTATAATTGAGGTTATCAGTTTGAACAACAACAACTTGCGATTTTGGATTTGGTAGATCCACTAGCTGCATCAAAATTTGATAACTATGATATGATAATTTCATATCCGTATCGTAAGTATGTCGAGGAGGATCATGTATACAAATGATAAAGCTACATTGAAGTCCGTGATGGAGAAGTATGCAATTGTGCAATAATTTCAATTTAGGACTGAAAGATCAAATTCAATCAAGTAATATATTTCTGTATAATTGTACTCAGTTATTTATGTGTGTGTTTGTTTACTTGGAACGACATAGATCAAAGGATCGTTCATTAGCCCTACTAGTCAAATACAAAAAACTGTATAATTTTATAATTATTTTATGTATATTAATTAGCTGTATTTGGATGTAGTTATACATTAGTATGTTTCTCTAATGATTGTGATTGGGTAATGACGACCTATGATATTAACAAGTCAGGAATGTTCAAAATTCAAACATTCAATTCGGAGCATACATGTTTTTTGAAGGATAAAGTGTATTCACAGTGACAAGTAACCAGTAATTTGATTGGTGGGATTGTTAAGCCAAAATCAGTAGATCATAAGAAGAAATGCACACCTAATGACATTAAGAATGATATGAAGATGGAACTAGATGTTGATGTTACTTACCAGTTGGCTTGGAGGGCTAAAGAAAAGGCTCTAAATTCTTTGAGGGGGATGCCAGCAAAGTCGTACGGTAAACTATCAGGATATTTGTATATTCTAGTATAACATATCAAGGATCTCATAAACGTTTGAAGAAAATTGAAGAAAATGAGTTTTTCTATCTTTTTGTTGCATTGGATCCTTTCATAAAGGGGTTTGAACATTTTAGGGTTGTAGTTGTTGTGGATGGGAGTCACCTTAGAGGTCCTTATAATGGAACGTTTATGGCAGCAAACACTTTATATGGTGCGGGTATGTGCAAATTAATTTTATACTATATATACTTATAAATTTGAGAATTTATTGCTGTATCTACTTGCTTTTTGTAGGACATATATTTCCATTGGTGTATGGTGTGATTGATTCAGAAAATGACGTCTCCTGGACTTGATTTTTTGAACAACTTAATCGTATGGTGAAAGGAGTAACATGCGTGTTGTATCTGACAAGAATGATAACATCATCAAGACAATTACTCGAGTGTATAATGAGTTGCCACATTATGCCACATTATGCTTGTATGTGGCACTTGTGAAAGAATGTTGCTGGAAAGTTTTAAAAATCCCATGAAAGATTAAGCCCAGTATTCTATACAATGGCCAAGACATGCGATTAAACTGATTTTGATAGGCTGATGAAAACGGTAGAGAAGGTAGATATACGAGTAAAGAAATATTTGGAGTTAGCTGGATATGATAAGTGGGCTAGAATTTCTGCACCAATTCATTTTGGGTGGTCTATGACATCAAATATAGCAGAAAGTATAAATGCGGCCTTAGGATCAGCAAGAGAATGGCCAATTTGGAAGGTGAAACTGTGATCATAAGAAAGAATCCTCATTCACATTTACACCCTTAGAGCCCGTTTGGATTGGCTTTAAGTTGGTCAAAACCAACTTAAAGCCCCTTTTTAGCTTTTGGACGTGTTTGCCTAATGCTGACTTTAAGCCATAAAGTTCTTAAAGTCAGTCTGAAAAGTTAGGATTTCTAACTTTTTTTTCCAAAGTGCCTAAAGTCATTTTCTTTGACCATGGAAATTACTTTTATATCCCTTATATTTTAACTAAATTCTCAAACTACCTTTTTTATTCTTTTAACCCTAAAATTCACATCATAAGCACTTTTATCCAAACACTCAACTGCTTATTTATAAAAATAACTTTCAACACTTCAAAGTTCTAAAAGCACTTCATACATAAAAGTTACTTTTTTTAAGCCCATCCAAACAGGCTCTTAATGGAAAAATTTCTAGAGATTATTATACAAAATGAAGCAATGAGCACACGAATGAGGGTATGTTTGTATATACTTGTATATTTGAATGTCTTTTAAAGTAAGTAATCAGATCGCATGTTTCTTATTTGTCTTTGTATATTGCAGGTTGTATCGTCGACTGAATATGTTCACAATTTCAATGATAATGGTACAAATTATATTGTTTGTCTTCAGAAAAGAACGTATACTTGTGGAACCTATCAATATAAAGAAATACCATGCGAACATGCTTGGGCTGTTTTGAAGTTCAAGAATTTAGCACTAGATGAGGTTTGCTCTAATTTATATAAATCGAAGACAGTGTTGAAGACTTATGAGATGCCTATATATCCATTGCCAAACAAGAAAAATTGGGTGATACCTGAATACATAATGGCTAATTTAGTTCTGCCTCCAAAGTTCAAAAGACCTTCGGGAAAGTCAAGAAAAAAGGATAGGAGCTAATCAGCAAGAGAGATGTTCGAAATTAAGTGGAAGAATACATGTAGTACTTGTGGAACAACAACTCATAATAGGCGTTCTTCTAGAAATAAGTCTCGGACAGTTTAGGATGATTTCATTTTGATCATATCTGACATTTTTTATACATTTAACATTGCCTCGCTTATAAAATTTGAATATTATGATAGATCTATAGGGTTGTTTGTATATTGTATAAGTTATAATGTGTTGTTGTTTGTATAACTCAATCTAAGTTTGTAGCTTGATATGCTTAATTATATTTTATACCCGTATATACAAAGTATTACAAGGTTATTTTATATTGTATAAGTTAGAATGTATTGTTGTTTGTATAACTCAATATAAGTTTGTAACTTGATGTGCTTTATTATGGTTTATATCTGTATATTTCTGTAATATATAACATTAAAATTGTATGAAGTATCGAAGTATACAAGATTTTTATTAGTTAAGTTATATTTTGTAATTGGTATATCAACTAATATGTATATCACAAGTAAGTTGTATAATACAATAATTGTATATCAAATTTAGGTGGCTTAGTTTGCATAATAATTCATGTGTATAAGAAGTTATAACAAAAGCAATAAACTTATATGTGTATCATAAGTAATTAACATCAACCAAATACATACAAGACAAGTTGTATAAAAGTTTATAAACCAGATATACAAGTTGTTTGGACAACTCAATCTAAGTTTGTAGCTTGATGTGCTTAATTTTTATTTTATATCTGTATATACAAAGTATTACAAGGTTGTTTGTATATTGTATAAGTTAGAATGTGTTGTTGTTTGTATAACTCAATATAAGTTTGTAACTTGATTTACTTTATTATGGTTTATATCTGTATATTTCTATAATGTATAAAATTAAAATTGTATAAAGTATCGAAGTATACAAGATTTTTATTAGTTAAGTCATATTTTTTAATTGGTATAGAAACTAATACGTATATCATAAGTAAGTTGTATAATACAATAATTGTATATCAAATTTAGGTGGCTTAGTTTGTGTCACGATCCTAACCCGCTGTGACTGACACCCACTCTAATTCTCCAGTGAGAGAACCATTCTAACAGTCCAACAATAAAATCAAAATATATACACAAGCTTAGATATGCGAAAGTAGTATATAAACTAGAATAATGATTGAGTCTCCATAAACTCAGCAAAAAAGATCAAATATTAAGAAGTACAAAAACATCCTAGAAAAAATGAAAGTCATCCATATCAAAACTGTAACAATGTTTGAAAAGGAAAGGAAACACTCCCACAAGAAATAATAATAATAAAACAGTGTCTAAAGTCGTAGTCCTAGAAAAGGAACTAGAACATGGAAGAGACCATGAAAGTTTGAAACAAACAGCTCACCCTTGAACTCGAACAAGCTTAATCTTCTGACTGAGTTTTCTCCGCAGTCGGTTGAATATGCCCTATACTCAATAAAAAGGCAGAGCAAGAGTAGTATCAGTATACAAAAATAATGGTGTACTAGTAGGATCAACGGTTAGCCAGTTAGGGGATCATAGACAAGTAAATTCAACACAATAGGCATATACATATACAGAATAAGTTGGCAACATCTCAATATCACAACTCAATGTCTTCCACATGCTATAATTTCATACAAAGGTCCTCTCAAGGGACCTATAAACAATCAAATTTGTGCCGAAACGTGATACCCGATCCAAGTATATGTCGGAACATGACATCTAATACAAATATGTATCAGAATGTGACACCCAATCTAAATTATGTGTGGAACATGACACCCTATCCCAAGATATCAAAATCACAAGAACATTCAATGTTTACATTTATACCACCAAGAACAGGTCCATCACAATAACAGGCCAGTAAGTGATCATTTCACCCATAATCTAGCACATTTCCCTATTCATATACATACATGCATATCATACAACAATTTAACAAACTTTCACAACCTTACAATGCAAGAGCCTTTCCTTTTCGGATTCGTTCTTCTAGTTCTTGGTTTAGAAAATATTAAATACAAATCAAAGATCAATACAATGGCCTAACTATCAAGAAATATAACACAATTTCACTCTCTAGGCCAAATCCATGATCCTAACCTTACTTTAGGACCATTTTCCACCATAGATTTTCAGTTCAAACCCTCCCTCAATTATTATCACCCATACTTCTAGTTTCTATGAATCAAATTATGAATCTAAGCAGTGAAAACCTTACCTTAAGCGTGGAAAATCAATGGAAATTACCCTAAGTTTCTTCTCGGGGTTTTAAAAACTGATTGTTGCAAAAAAGCCCATTTCTGGTCTTTTTTACGACTTAAGTCGGGATTGTCCCGCTCTGATGGGACAGATCCCGCTTTGGCGAGAATAATTCTGATTTGGTGGAATATGCGGAAACAGTGAGCTCGGAGTTTGTGCTCCAAGCCCCCATTTCTCAACACACCCTTTACAAAGATGCATTAAAATTATACACTTCACGTCAAATTTGATTCCGATAGTTTTACTCGTCCAAATGCGATTTCTCGAAATCATAAATGCTCCATATCATCTTGGATATTATCCTATCTAATTAAATTATATATTTTACCTCCCACCATTCATGTGATTATCTTAGACTTCACTTGACTTAGAATTGTCCAAGTCTGGCCTAGGCTCAATTTTTTTGAAGTTACTATCAGAAGTTTTCTAGCCTGAAATTCTTCCTTATTGGCCTATACCTAACAATGGGAACAAGTCATTATAATAGATACCAATTTACCATCACTCATCCCCGAGTGACTAACTAAGAAAAATAGGGCTAAAGTAAAGATGGAGTAGTACCTGTTTCATCGAACAGTTGAGGATACATGTCTCGCATGTCTTTCTCAGTCTCCCAAGTAGAATCCTCTACCAAATGATGTTTCAATTGAACTTTAACCATATTTATCTCTTACTCTTCAATTTTTGGATGCCACAATCAGGAATTGCAACTGGCTCTTTCTCTTACTAAAGTTCTTTATCTAATAATATCGAGTCCCATTTAATGATGTAGTCCCCATTCCCATGGTAATTTTTCAACATACACATATGAAACATCGGGTGTACTCCAGACAAGCTAGGTGGTAAGGCTAACCTGTCCGCCACTGTCCCTACACAATTAAAAATTTCAAAAGGACTAATATAGTGAGGGCTGAATTTACCTTTCTTGCCAAACCTCATCACCCCTTTAATGGGTGATACTTTTAGAAGTGTTTTCTCACCATACTCGAATGTCATATCCTCACCTTGCGATCAACAAACTCCTTCTGAGGACTTTGAGCCGCTAGAAGCTTAGCTTGGATGCTTGTTAGCTTATCTTGAGCATCCCTTACCAAGTCAACCCCCAATGGCTCCACTTCCCCAACTTCAAACCACCCTATGGAAGATCTGCATCCCCTCTTATACAGGGTTTCGAATAGTGCCATATCAATACTAGCGTGATAGCTATTATTGTAGGAGAACTCACACAAGGGCAAAAACTTATCCCAATGTCCCCCTATGTCTATCACACATGCCCTCAACATATCATCCAACACTTGAATAGTCTTTTTTGACTGCCCGCTTTATATAGATGGAAAGTTGTATTGAAAGTGAGTTGAGTACCCAATTCTTTATGCAACTTACCCCAAAATTTGGAAGTAAACTGCGTACCATAGTCTGAAATTATAGAAAGGGGCACCTCATGCAGCCTTACTATCTCCTTCACATAAATTCTGGCCAGGTGTTGTGCATTATAATCCACTCTAACCGAAATAAAGTGTGCTGACTTCGTTAACTTGTCAACTACCACCCAAATAGAGTCATGCTTTCCCAAAGTCTTAGGAAGTCCCACCACGAAATCCATGACTATTCTCTCCCACTTCCACTCAGGAATGGACATTCTTTGCAACAAACTTGTAGGTCTTTGGTGCTCATACTTCACCTGTTGGCATTTTTGACACTTGTCTACCTATTCAGATATGTTTGTCTTCATACCCGGCCACCAATATAGCCATTTCAAGTCTTGATACATCTTAGTCACTCCAGGATGAATATAATATCCTGAACTATGAGATTCAAATAGGATCTTTTGAATTAGGGTAGATGATACATCTACCTGGGAAACACAAATCTTTTCCCTAAAATGAAGTACCCTACCTGCATCTAGTGTTGAGTCTGGGGCCATGCCCATCAACACCTTCCCTCTTATTTCATTTAACCATACATCTTCAAACTGCTTAGTCTTGATCTGTTCTATGAAAGTGGGCCTTAGATTAACTCCGTTCATTATCCCACATTTCTCCAAACAAGCTAAACTGCCCATGCTCACCGAGTTCTGGCTCAATACATCTGCTACCACATTACCTTTGCCTGGATGTAGGAGTGTTTGAATGAGACCAAAAAATCGATCCGAACCGATAAACCAATTCAAACCAATTTAATAAATCAAAAACCGGCTCGGTTTGATTTAGTTTGGTTTTAGATTTTTAAAAAGCGATAATATTTGGTTTGGTTTGGTGTAACCATAAAAAAAATCAAACCAAATCGATAAATATGTACATATTTAAAATATTATATATATTTATATATGTTTATTAAAATTTATTTATTTTTTAACTTCTTCATAATTTAGGACTATTCCAAGAAAAAACTCTAGCCCATGTTCCCCAAGCCCATTTACGTTTAAAGTAAAATAAAAAAACCCTTACTGAATTGTTAGCATAAATATTTTTTCCCTCATTAGATTTTTAGTTTCCTCTTATTTCCTTTCAAACCCTGTAGACATCTATTCTTCTCTCAGTCTCTCACAATATCAATTGAGTACAAGAAGCTTTAATCCCTGTAAGTTTGTAACTTTTTCTTTCTTTTACTTTTTTGGTTACTTTTTGTATGTTCCCTACTCTTTGTTTGTATAATTATTTTTGTGTCTTTGAAATTTTAGTTGAATAAATTGCTTCTCTAGTCTTTCAGTATGTGTTTTTCATTTTTATTTCTCTGTTATTTTAGATTTTCTCTACTAATTTAGATTTTTTCTGTTGATTTAGTTTTTATCTAATGATTTTGGATTTCTCTATTCATTTAGATTTTTAGATACTTTTTTTAGATGCAAACTACTATTACTCAAAAAGAGGTGGAGCCAATGGAGGTAATCAACAAAGTATCTTCAATTACTTTGTTGGAACCTGAGCTTAACGGTGATAAAACTCATGATATTACTCCCAATCATGTTAAAAAGTGGAAACAAACAACTTTTTGTGACCCTGATCGTAGCCTTGTGAGTAGTTACAAGAGAACATCCGGCGTTTGGAAATACTATACTGAATATCTTGATAAATGGGGTAAGAAAAGGGCGAAATATAACTACTGTGCTAGTAACTTTGCTTTTGAAAGTACAAATGGACCTCAATGCTATGGAGACATATAAATGAGGTTTTTCCTAATTCCCCTCTTAGAATTATTGACAGAAATCAATCAAGAATCAAGGTAGTTAAAAAAGGGGAACAAGCATATAGTACATGTATTGTAGAAAAGGTTGTGATTAATGTCAATGAGATTAGGAGAGCCATTGTTGAGTTTGTCATTATTGACGAACAACCTTTTAAAGTTGTTGAAGGGGAAGGTTTTAGGAGATTAATGGCAGTTGCTTGGCCCAATTTTCAATTATCTTCTCGTTTGACTGTTGCTAGACAATATTTAAAAATATATCAAGAAGAAAAAGAAAAGCTTAAAAAGCTTATTCATAATCAACGTGGATGTGTTTCTAGTGATACGTGGACATTATTTTAAAATCTAACTTATATGGTTGTCACTGCCCATTGAATCGATGATGAGTGGAATCTGAAAAAGAAATTCTCAACTTTTTCCAAACATCAGATCATAGGGGTGAAACAATTATTAAGGGAATTGAGGCGTGCTTATTTGATTGGTAAATTGTTAACATATTCATGATGATTTTAGATAATGCAACTGCTAATGATTCTGCAATTAAACACTTAAAGAGAAGAATTGAGGATTGGAAAGGAGGCATCTTAGGAAATGAGTTCTTACATGTTAGATGTAATGCTCATATTCTAAATTTGATCGTGAAAGAAGGACTCAGTGAACAAAATGAGTCTATTTTTTTGGGTAAGAAATATTATCAAATATGTTAAGACCTCAACTGGAAGGTTTGATTCCTTTAAGTCAATTATCGAGAAGGTTAAGATTGGAACTCCACATATATGATGCTAGATACAACTGTAAAATTTAAAAGGACATTTTAAAGAATGTATGATGATGATCACAAGTACCTCAAGTATTGTTTAGAAACAAATAATGTGGGAGGACATCCATCGATAGATGATTAGAAGAATGGTAAAGTTTTCATTAAGTTCCTTGAGATTTTCTATCCGCTAGCTTTGAAATTCTCATGAACTTCATATGTTACTTCCAATTTTTTCTTCCATGAGATCTTTAATCTTCAAAAGATAATTTACAAATATGTTCGTATATGTTCGTAGTGAAGATTCTATTTTAAGTGACATAGCTAAAAAGATGGAGCTTAAATTTAACAAATACTAGGTACTTTTGAAAATATGAATAAGTTATATTCATTGCTGTTATTTTGGATCCTCGATACAAGTTGAAATATGTGGAATATTTGTTTAAAAACTCTTATGGTTATTTGGTGGAAATTGAAAAATCGAAAAAGGTGATGGATATTTTGAGTCGCTTGTATGATTATTACATGAGTTATTTTGTGGGACTCATACCGATAAAATTGATGGTCAAACAAGCTTGAATGATGAAATTGATACCATGCATAGTGACAAGATGTGGCAATCACAATGGAAGAAATATTTGGCAGATAAAGACAATACTGAAAATAAATCAAATTTTGAGAAGTACTTGGTAGATGATTTGGAAAAGACTAAAGAGTTAAATATTTTGGCTTGGTGGAAAGTTTCTTCGGCTAGATATTCAATTATTTCTAGGATGGCAAGAGATGTTCTTTCTATTCCTATTTCTACTGTTGCTTCTCAATCAGCTTTTAGCACCGGTGGTCGGATTCTTGACTCTTATCGAAGTTCTTTATCTCTGAAGATAGTAGAAGCTCTTATTTGCAAGCTTGAAGATCTTTTAGAAGAAATTCAAAAATTTGAGATAGTTGAAAAAGATAAATTTACACATTTAACTCTTTATGAATATGTCTTTTATGTTTTAAAAGTTTTAATGCCTACTTTGTTAAACTTTCTTCTCTCTTTTTTCAGAATATGCTGGCACAACCTTGAGCATTGATTAGTTTGGATGTTGTAATTAAAATTCGTAGTGCAACTATTTTGCTCTTTGGTAGTTAATTTTCAGATTTTTGTTGCTGCTTCACCTGAAGTACTTTTGGATTATGCTATTGACTTATTTTTTGTATTTAATCACACTTTTATACAAGTAATTAAGTGATCTTTCTCTGGTGACAGTTGGGTATATGATTCTTTTGTGTTAAATGTTGATCATTCGGAGGACTGTTTAAAGACCTTGTTATTTTTTTCAACTTGATTAATAAAAAAAGTAATTTATATAATTAATCTTTTATGGGCTAGCCTTCTTAATTTTGTTGTTGTGGAGGTTGTACTATTATGTAGTAGTTGCTATCTTCCTCGTGGTGGAAATTTTGTAATTTCTTTTGAGGTTATTTTTGCATATGCTGCTGTGCTGATCCGTGCTTTAAGTTTTCTTTCAAATAGTTTCATCTTGGAGAAAGGTAAAGTAGCAAGTTTTCTATTGGCCACGACTGTAATGCTTCAATTACTTCATGCAATAGTGAAAAAAATGATGCTTCTTGAAGAACTTCTTTTTGTTTTGGTGGTTCCTCTTCTCAGATTCGGTATCGAACTTAGACAGTTAAAACAAGCTGTCAATTCTTTATTTTTGAAGTCATTTCCTTCGTGGATTGTAGGAGTTGAACAATCCACTAACTTATGAATTTATGTTGCTGATATTTTTCCCTTTTTAGAGTTTATCAGTTTAGCTTATATACTTTACAAGAACATCAGACATATTTCCAGTCAACACATATTCAAGTTTGTTATTATTGGAACCATATTTGCTTCTCTCTTATAGCTCTAACTTGGACTTTAGATGGTAACTTATTTAGCTTATATACTTTTCTTCTATCCTCACTATCTTTGAACGAGTTCAGGTACTATTGAAGATTAATGACAGTTGTTTTGAAATTCTATTGATTTGCAGTATGAAGGTAGTAAATAAGTTTGTCAATTTTTTTGCATTATAAAATATATTATTTCAACCCGTAAAAAATAAATCAAATCGATAAAATTTATACTATAATGGTTTGGTTTGGTTTGAATATTAAAAAAATGCCTTAATTGGTTTGGTTTAGTTTTAGCCAAAAACTGAGTCAAACCGGATCATGAACACCCTACTCAGATGGTACTGGATAGTGACATCATAGTCCTTAAAAAACTCCATCCACCTTCCCTATCTCAAATTCAAGTTCTTCTGGGTGAACACGTGTTGTAAACTGCGGTGATCAGTAAAAATCTCACTCTTGATACCGTACAGATAATGTCTTCAGATTTTTAGTGCAAACACTATCGTTACCAACTCCAAGTCATACGTCGGGTAGTTTATCTCATGCACCTTTAATTGTTGCGAAGAATATGCTACAACATTCTTATCCTGAGTCAACACGGCATAAATCGGAATGTGAAGCATCACAATAAACAATGAAATCTTTACCTTCAATCGGCAGGGTCAAAATTGGTGCAGTGATCAGTAGAGTTTTGAGATTTTGAAAGTTTTCTTCACACTTGTCAGTCAACTCGAATGGTACTTTCTTTTTAGTCAATCTAGTCAAGTGAGTAGCAATAAAAGCAAAGTTTTTCATGAACCGGTGATAGTAATTGGTTAGTCTTACAAAACTTTTAACCTTTGTCACGGAACTAGGCCTAGCCCAATTTATAACTGCCTCAATCTTTTGTGGATCCAGCGTTACTCATTTTTTTTAAACAACATGACCTAAAAAGGTAACAAAAGGCAGTCAAAATTCACACTTAGACAATTTCACTTACAACCTTTGTCTTCCCAAAACTCTCAACACAATTTGAAGATGATCTGTATGTTCTTATTCACTCTTTGAATACACTAATATATCACGAACGAATCCAGGAATGGTTTAAACACCCCATTCATCAAACTCATGAAGGCTGCAGGTGCATTGGTCAACCCAAAGAACATTACTAAAAATTCATAGTGCCTAAACCTGGTTGTAAAAGCTGTTTTGGGCACATCCTCAGCTCTAATTTTCAATTGATGATATCCAGACCTGAGGTAAAGGGTATTTATTTTTGATGGTAACCTTATTCAACTATCGATAGTCAATACACATTCTTATACTACCATTCTTTTTCTTGACAAACAACATTGGAGCACCCCAAAGAAAAGCACTAGGACGAATGAACCCCTTATCAAGAATCTCCTGAATCTAAGCCTTAAGCTCTCTCAACTCTGTCAGAGCCATATGGTAGGGAGGAATGAAAATTAGATGAGTACTCGACTCTAAATCAATATAGAAGTCAATTTCTCGATCAAGAGGCATACCAGGCAAGTCTGAAGGAAAAACTTTCAAAAATTCACACACTACTGGAATAGACTCAATAGAATGAGACTCTACCTCCACATTCCAGATATGGGCCAAATAGGCCAAAAAACCCTACCCCACCATTTTTCTAGCATGGAGAAAGAATATGACCTTAGCTGGCATAGACTTGTACACCCCTTCCCACTCTAATCTTTCCCTCCTTGGATCTCTAGAGCCACAGTCTTTGTATCGCAATTAACTATAGCAAAGTAGGGGGACAACCAAGTCATGCGTAAGATCACATTAAAATCTGTCATGTCTAAGATCACTAAGTCAACCCAATTCTGGTATCCCATAAACACAACAGAATAAGAACGATACACATGGGTGACTATGACTGACTCTCCAATAGGGGTAGAAACATAAATAGGGGCATCCAATATATCATGCAATGCATCAAAACCCAAGAAAAAACTTACAAACATATAGGAATAAGTGAAACCCAAATCAAATAAAATAGTAGTCATCCGGTCACAGATAAAAATAGTACCTGTGATAATTGCGTCTGATGCCTCTGCCTTGGTCTTGCTTGGGAATGCAGAAAATTGAGCCCAATTATCCTAACGGGCTACCTCTCTACCTGGTTGGACTGCTTCCTGACCTGTATTATTATTGCCCCGGCCTCTCAAATTTCCTCCTCGCTCACTTTGTGGACGTCCCATGCCACTATTTCCTCCAGCTGCTGGGACCATTGCTTGGGACTGCTGGGGTACTGATACTATCCTACGGGGTAAGGAAACTCCTTCGTATATGGCCCAACACTCCACAGTTAAAATAGCCCCGAATAAAATATGGGCGGCTACCTAGAAATAATGCTCCCTAGCCCTCATGGGCTTGATACTGCTATGGAGTACCTGAAAAGCTGTTAGTAAAAGTGGGCAGTACTGACTGAATTGGCCGGACAGCAATCACCGGCCTGCCTGACCCTCTAGAATAAGACTCCTAAAAGTTACCTGCACTCTTGAGCCTTTTAACCAAAGCCTTGGCTTGCCCATCCTTCTTCACACATTCAATTTTCTTAAAAAAATCTTTGACCTCATTGAAGCTTCTTCTAAATGAAGTTATATGAATAGAAAATACCTGCAACTCGGGGTTCAACCCCATCACAAACAACCTGATCCTCTCCTTCTTAGTAGTGACTAGCTGTGTAGCTTATCTGGATAGTGCATAAAATTTGACCTCATAAGCAGCCACTAATAACCCTCCCTGCTCAAGGGCCATAAAATCATTCTTTTTTCTGTCCCTCAAGGTGCGGGGCACATACTTCTCTAAAAATAGAGCATGGAACTGAGGCCCTCTACTACTACTTCACCTCTCCCTACAGCTGAAAAGTCACAAACTTCACTCCATACTGATACACTATGCCGAGCTTGTGTAGCCTCTTATAGCAATTAAAACTAAACTCGTAGGCATCCTCACTTTTAGTACCATGGAAAACTAGAGGTTTGAGCTTGAGAAATTTGGTTAGCACATTATGCTCAGTACCAGTCATCACAGGTCCCCATTAGTGGACTGAAGAATACATCTGTGCCTACCACTTCATCTGTTGGCTGAGCTGCAGTAGCAAATGAATGGTCAATAGAAGCTAGTGTTGCGGGCATGGTAGGGATGTCACCAACACCAACTAGCCCACTCAGGAATGTCATGATCTGATGGGCCAATATTGGATCTAGAGGGGGGTATACCAATAGCCTCAATTTGGGTACCCTCCTCTTGTTTTGCCTGCTCCTGTTCTTCTCCAGCTTCTACCTCTCCCTCAAACTCATTCTGGGGAGCTAGAGGGGCCTCACCTACCAATACCACTACAATAGGGACCTCTACTCTGGCAGGCGTTGCCCTCCCTCTGCCCCTACCTCACCTACCTCTCCCTCTGCCACGCCCTCGAACATTTGGCTCTTCTTGAGGCGCAACTGGATCTACCGGCCTGACACTATTATAATGTGTGTTAACCATCTACGGTCAAGAGAGTAAAAATGATTAGATACCAATTTGGATCACCAAATACTACTTTGGAATCAAGTTATAGTACGAAGGATGGAAGACAATGAAACTTTTCCAAAAATCCTGTAGCCTCTCAAAGAAAAGTACAGACGTCTCCATACCATTCTGCAAGACTTTATAAGACTCTTTTGGTATGATGAGATCAATGAATCTAGGATTTGATATCAACGTTATCACGACCCCAATCCTCCGTGACTGGTACCCTCTCTAACTCTCCGTGGGAGAACTATTCTAATAGACCAACAATAAAAATCAAAATATGTACAAGATTAGATATGCGAAAGCATGATATAAACTAGAATATAACTGAGTCCCCATAAACTCAGTAAAAAATATCAAATATCAAGAAGTGGAGAAACACTTAGGAAACTGAAAGTTGTCCATACCAAAACTCTAATAATGTCTGAAAAAGAAAGGAAAACACTCCCATAAGAAAACATAATAATAAAACAGTTTCTGAAGTCTTGGTCCTGGAAAGGGACTAGAACGTGAAAGAGTCCATGACAGCTTGAAATAAATAGCTCACCCTTGAACTCGAACAAGCTTAATCTTCTAATCGAGTTCTCTCCGCAGTCAGCTGAATATGCCATGTACTTAACAAAAAAGGCAGAGTAAGAGTAGTATCAGTACACAAAAATAATAATGTACTAGTAGGATTATGCAGTTAGTTAGTAAGTGGATCATACACAAGTAAATTTAACACAATGAGCACATATATATATATATATATCTCAATATCATAACTCAATGTCTTTCACATGCTATAATTTCACACAAGGGTCCTCTCAAGGGTCCCTACAAACAATAAACTTTGTGCCGAAACGTGATACCCGATCCAAGTATATGTCGGAACATGACATCTAATACAAATATGTATCAGAATGTGACACCCAATCTAAATTATGTGTGGGACATGACACCCTATCCCAAGATATCAAAATCACAAGATCATTCAATGTTTACATTTATACCACCATGAACTGGTCCATCACAATAACAAGCCAGCAAGTGATCATTTCACTCATAATCTAGCATGTTTTCCTATTTATATACACACATGCATATCATAAAATAATTTAATAAGTAAATGAAATACATACGGGAACTAGACCATCACCTACCTCAAATCTAAGCTTTCACAACCTTACAATGCAAGAGCCTTTCCTTTTTGGGATCGTTTTTCTCGTTCTTGGTCTAAAAAATATGAAATATATATCAAGGATCAATACAATGGTCTAACTATGAGGAAATATAACAATTTCACTCTCTAGGAAAAACCCATGATCTTAACCATACTCTAGGGTTATTTTCTACCATAGAATTTCAGTTCAAACCCTCCCCCAATGATTATCACCTATACTTTTAGTTTTTAGAATTAAAGTATGAATCTAGGGAGTAAAAACCTTACCTTAAGGGTGAAAATACATTGAAAATCAATGAAAATCGCCCTAGATTGCCTCTTGGGGTTTTAGAAACTGGTTGTTGCAGAAAAGCCTATTTCTGGTCTTTTTCACGACTTAAGTCGCGAAGGAGGACAGATCTCACTTTGGCGGCACTGCTCTAACGGGATATGCGGAAACAGTGAGCTCAGATTTTGTGTTCCAAGCCCCATTTCTCAACACACCTTTCAAAGATGCATTAAAATTATACCATTCACACCAAATTTGATTCCGAGAGTTTTACTTGCCTGAATGTGATTCTCCGAAGCCGTAAATGCTCTGTATTATCTTGGCTATCAGCCTGTCCAATTAAATTATAGATATTACCTTCTTTGATTCACGTGATCATCCAAGACTTCATCTGACTCAGAATTCGTCAAATCTGGCCTAGGCTTAAATTTTTCAAAGTTACTACCTGAAGTTTTCTAGCCCGAAATCTTTTTCCATTGGCCTATTCCTAATGATGAAAATAGGTCGTTATAGTTTGTATAATAATTCATGTGTATAAGAAGTTATAACAGAAGCAATAGACTTATATGTATATCATAAGTAATTAACATCAACCAAATACATACAAGACAAGTTGTATAAAAGTTTATAAACTAGATATAAACATAAAACCTAACAACATAACATTTTTCATCCAACCAAAAATGTACATATTTAAGTAGTATAAAAAAGTTATAGATCAGATATAAACACAAAAATCAGCAAAATGTCAGACGAATTAGTCAGCATTTCCAAAAATGTACAACTTATAGAATAACTAGTCGGTATTTCCAAAAAACATATAAAACTAAACTATCGAATATTGATTTTTTCAGTGCTATCACATTCGACGCGGGATATGATAGGCTTTTGGGGTACTTCACTATCACTGATGGCCTCAACTTGAATTTTTTGCATGCCATAATTTTATAATAGGGCCGCATATCTTGTAGGCATTAACTATGGATCAAATGGACCTACATGAATGCAATATCCATAGCTCAAGTACTCTGCGTAAGCTGATACGTATATACCGCAATCTCTGAATGCAAATCAACAAAAGATAATATATTCTTCTATTATCTAATATTTTAATAAACATAATGAATATATAAAAACCTTATATGTTGCCCAGTAGCTGTTGAGGTATGTCATCCGCATAAAGGATTCAAATAAATCATAGTCTGTGTGGAATTTATATTTCAGGTGTTCATGAATATTCAGATCTTTTTTCTCATAGAAATCAGTCATCGAAAGACACATAAGCTGTGCAAATTTCTTGACCTCGTTGGTTACATGTGAATCGTGAATAGCACTTCTGATTGAATCATATACCATTATGCAACGCTCGTTGAATGATACAACTGTCAAAACCTAATAAAATCTTTCTTCACATTAACCGGAATTTATATGTGATCAACGGTATGCCATGGCACAACTACATGAATCATATACCCATTGATATAATCAAGTATTGTCTCCTCAGTACTGGTCTTAGATGATAGTCCACTAGACTCATAATATACTTTTCAAATATTTTGAATCATTATGTTAAAATTACAATCAACGGTACTGAATCTGTATGTAGGGCTAGAAAAGTACTTCACTTTTTTTCTCAGATAATATAATATCACGTCTATGTGCTGTAAAGGTAATAGTAATAGCCAGCATGAAAGCTTATACAAATATAGTAGATGTATGATTAATATTAAAAAGGGTAAAGATTATACCGAATCATAAAAAATTGTCCTTCATTAGCCAATTTGTAGAACCAGTTCTTATCAAACACAAAAACAACACCAAAATTCATGAAGACCGGTAAGGAAGCCTTCTTCTTTTTGTATCGATTATCATTGTTTTTTCTGGTGTCAAATTAAAAGATTATATAAAAATAAACTATACTATAGACCTTTTGCGACCGATAAAAATGTATAATATTTGTTATGCATAAATTTTATATAATAGTGTACTTACTTTCTTTGATATGTAGCAAGAAGGCCTTCCCTTAATTATTTCTAGAAATTTTCAAAAATCGACGTATCATGAGTTTCAGTAATAGAATCAAATGGATCCTTCTGATTGAAAGATACAAGGGCTTTGATGAACTACCTAAAATAATATCACATTTTAGTTTGAAAAGCTTTATTGAAAATGTATAAACTTATAAAATGTATAATGTATAATGTATACGAGAGTCGGAATCAAATGTTTTCATATATGGTAACATGTTATACCGATCAGAATGCCTTATTCAAGGGATTGGTGCTGCAGTCTCTTCAGCCACCGCATCTTCAAAATATAAAACAATGTTTTTTTCTAGATTGAGACTTGGAAGCAGATCATCAGAGAACAGAATCTGAGATTCGATTAGAACCAATTGCTAATTTTCATCACCAAAAAGGATCATTGAAATTGGTGTTGGGTATGTGGTCTGTTCATTAGATTTTTTCATATTTTGATCATAATGATTGTCGTCATTCGTTGGATTTTGTTTATCCCTATCTTCTATGTGATCAGGTATATAATCATCGAGAATGGTAAAATTCTATATAAAATAAAATGTATAAAATCTGATTATACACAAAATAATGAAAGACTTTAATTATGTATCGAAAATTTTTTATTGACGTTTGAATGTTCGTCCATTTGATCATGTTGTCCTTCCACTTTAGTGGGTATAGCTTGACCACCATGCTTAAAAAGATGACATAAAAATAAAGTAATATAAGGATACTAATAAATGTAAAAGTGATTTATACAGCAATGTCATTGCATATAGAAAAAAAGTTTTAAAAGGTATAAAATGTAACATTTGAAGTCTTATCATCAGGTGAACATGATCTGCGGTCTAACTCTTCAACTCTTGACCAACAGGCTTGTTTATTACCTCATTAATCTCTATGTTAATCGATGGATCTGGATGGGGTGGTATTGTAACCAGACATGGAGCCTGAATTGGTGACTAATTCATGATAACATTTGGCTCATTGGGGGAAACTTCTGGACCAGTATCTTAAAACTACAATTTATAAGTTTCAGAATTCTCAATAATTATATTAAAATATTTGAAAGGATAGAATGAAACCTCAGAGGATTTTGTATCAGGTGATAACTTGATGGTGCTATGAAATTTCTGTTCTTGATCAACATGCTTGAAATTAATATAAGTAAAAACTATTGGTTATTTGTATAAAAGTATTAGACAGAAATGTTGGAGGAGTACATGAAACGTATAAAGTCCAGGATTGAAAAATACTTTAAGTTTAATATCTATACAATTTTTATTAAACAAGTTTATTTCCTTAAGGTTCTCTAAGTTACTCGTTTGACCTAGATAAGATGGAATTGAACCCGAATACGGAGTCTGTAGTGGAGACTGATACATGCTAAAATTTGGCTCATTCTGTAAAATTTTTGAATCGGCAACCTGAAATATAAATATAAAATTACAAAATGTAAAATTATCATTTATATGATAAATTTGTATATATATTTAAATAAAAAATCATTTTGTTTGAGTTTTTGTTGTTGATTGCATCCAACACGACATTGAAGTTGTCTTGATCAATTTCTTCAAATCTTTGAACTCTTCTTTTACCTGAAAATATAATAGGTTTAGAATTGTTTCAAATTATAAAAATAAGCACATAAAAATCATGAATGTGCGTAAAAAGAGTATACTTACAGACAATTTGAATAAATCAAATTCTTCACGTGAAATTTTGAATTTACTTGAATTGCTAGTTGATGGTCCAATGCGAGCATCAGGTGGTTTTCTTCGATCGCAGCAGATTGATTTGTGAATGGCTTATGAACAACAACAGACTATTTCTTAGTGCGCTTTGCAGGACGAGTCTTCGTCGGTTGTAATGTAGTAGCAATGTGTGCTATTTGCAGGACGAGTCTTCGCCGGTTATAATGTAGTAGCAACGCATGTGAGTGATCTTTTTGAATTTTGCTTTGAACTGGCTTTGTTTGACGTATTTATTGATATAACAAGGACTAATTGCCTAGACTTCTTCTTCACAGGTGAGGAATCAGAATCAGATACAACTTTTTATTTTTCCTTATTATTGTTTGATTTTGGTGGTGGATCTTCAAAATCATCATCTGAATCGGGTACTAGTATAACATCATCTGGTTCAATCCATGAAGATGGTGTTGGTGGGGGAGTTGTATCCGAATGGACATATTCAGGAGGTAGTGGAATGATTGTAATTTTCATTGGGTTGGTGCTATGTTCCGATAAATGGTCTGCAACATATACAAAATTAAGAGTATAATCTGAAAGACAACTTGGATGTATAACTATGTAAGTGTCACGACCCGACCCCGTAGGCCGCGACTGGGGTCCGACCTGGACCCCCGTATACCTACCTATCTGTTATAGTCATACTGAACTATGAACAAGGGGATACTACTCGAAAAAAACCCCAATTAGTTAAAACTTTTTCATGTTCCTGTAGCCTCTTCCATTCATATCATATCATGAAAGGGCACGCGCCGATGAGGCTGCCATAATATAAAAACATTTACAACATGACATATAGGCACAGTTAAAACAAACTTATAAACAACCCACATCCATATGTCTTGCTGCACCAAACTCTAATTTTATACTACTAATACTTTCATATCATCGTGGTATACGCTATATAATTAATTTACGGAACGAAATCGGGACTTACCTTATTTTTCTCCCAAATCCGTCACCATTTTCTCTCTTAGCTTAGGGTTTGTTTTCTCTTGTTGCTGCTGATTTTTTTGGATCAGAACTGAAGACATTAGTCATATATACATATATTTAGGTGGCCCTAGGTGGTGACACGTGTCAGCCCCTTAGGATGACACGTGTCAAGCCATGATTGGCCACAGTGTCATGCTGCCAATTAGGGGCTGCCACGACGTTACAGCACGCTGAAAAAAAGTTCCGAGGCGCGATTTTGGCGAGTTCTAGCCAATTTTGGGAAAGGTAAGTTCTTCCACTCTAATTTGAATTTTATGATGTTAAATTAGGGTGTATTACACACCTTAGGAGCTGCTGGAAGTTGGGAAAAAGGTTTGAAAAGTTCGGCGTTCGAAATAAACGAATTTGGAATCGCTATAGTTAAGTTGTTGTCGAAATAAGGTGTTGTGCGCGTGGGGGGCTGCTGCTGGTTGTGTTGTGGCGTGTTGCAGGGTCTAAAAGTTCTATAAATGAGGTGTGGGAGCTGCTGGTTGCAGCCACGTGACCCTCCGCTTTGCAATTAAAGAATTTGCGAAAGAAAGATTAAAGACTCTAGTTTTGGTATCTTAGTTTCGAGTGAATTGTTGGGGGTTTATATTGTGTAATTTTGGTCGTAATATGTATATGTATGGGCTGCTGGGTGCATTGTTGGTTGGCTTCAGGTTCTAAGGACATGGTTGGGAATTCGGATAGGGCACATTATAGGGGAGATGCTGCCCGATTTTCGTTAACATCTTAACTAGTTAAGGAACTAGTCGAGAAGGCGAGCGAAGGGATGAATGTTATGAATACTCGTGGGTAGTCTAAGTTGCTGAAAAGTCCAAGGTTGTTAATACTTGTATTGCTTCCATGTTACTTAGGTTTAAAGGACGACGAGACAAACGGGATAAGAAGTAACCCGTAACAGGTATGTAAAGCTATTCCTTCTTTTGGCATGTTTTGGTATAAGTATGTAAGGCTAACGTTTCTTTCTTTTGGCATGTTTTGGCATATGTATGTAAGGCTTATACTTTCTTTTAGCATTTCTTTGACATAAGTATATAAAGCTAATATTCCTTTTCAGCATGGATTTTAAGAAACAAGTATATAACTTTCATATGATTTTAAAGAAGTTCCTGTTCGTAAAGCCGCTAGAATGACCAACTTCTCGAATTCCAAAAGATATTTTGTTATGCCTTGATATGTTTATATGATTCCCAAAAGTTCTATTTTGATATAACCCATAGTAACTTTCAAAAGGTACTTGATATGATCCTTGTCTGGATTTTGAATGATAGATTATTTTGATTATTTCATCGAGTCTCAAATATGATTTAAATTGTATTTGGTTTCTCACTACTCCACTCGTGGATGCCTCAATGCTTCTTTCACCGAGCCCGGGCTAGGTTTTGTTATCGTGCATACTTTTCTGCATTGTTCGTCGTGCCCCGACGTGAGAGGGCAGGTACGACCTGTACATGGGTTTGATTTGTGGAGTTATGATGTGCCATGTACACCTATGATATGATATGATCTGATATAACCATCTGATATGATATGATCTGTTACGAAGATATTCCCTACTCTGGAGTTATGATGTGCTGTGGCGCCAGTGATGGGGCGGCGACCACATTTTGTATTTGTTCATCGAGTCCCATAATAGGACCGGATATGGCATATGTTTCTCTGCATACATTATCGTGGTTATGAAAAGCATTTTGGTATTCTGGATAGTTTGCTCATTTTTGCACATTCTGTTTTGGTAATGGCTTTACTAGTTACAGTCCATGCTTTATATACTCAATACATATATCGTACTGACCCCCCGTTATCTAGGGGGCTGCGTTTCATGCCCGCAGGTGCATATGTTCATTTTGGAAGTCCGTCGGCTTAGGGTTTCCACTCAGCGATATTGGGGGCGCTCCACTATTTCGGAGCCTAACTTTTGATGCTGGTCATTTGATATGTATATATTTATTTGTCCAGGGGTACGGCGGGGGCCCTGTCCCGCCATATGTTGCTGTTACCATTCTTAGAGGTCTGTAGACATATGTGTGTGGGTTGTTTAGGAGTTTATTTCGGTTATGCCTATGCGATATATTGTAAAAGCTATTATGTTGTGGCAGCCTTATCGGCTGGCTTTTCCTTTCATTAGATGATGCAAATGAAAGAGGCTACACGTGTATGAATATTTATCACCCACTGGGTTCATGTGTTTGGTTCCTATATCTAGGAGGCTATATGAACATGAAAAAGTTTTAACCCATTGAGGTTTTTGTGAGCAGTATCACGTTATACATAATCCAATTTGACTGTAGTCGACAGTTACGTAAACGGGGGTCAAGGTCGGACCCCAGTCGCAGCCCACGGAGTTGGATCGTGACAGTAAGAATTATTGAATAACCAGTTATAAAACATGGACACCTATTAATTATATTTGTATAACATATACAAAATTGATTGTATAATCTGAAAAATATTTTTTTTTTGTATATGTATAAAAGTATATTGATTAATCAATTATAGATATTTGACCTCCTGTTGCACACTAATTATAAATGTATAACAACTAATAGTTTGAGATATGTATATACATTATATATATATGTGCAAATATAAATTTAAGATGAAAAAAGGATAAAAAAACACATCGAATTATTGACATCATTGAACATCCCTTACGGTCAAACTCCGAACAATATTCATAGAACCAGACTTGCATTGCAACAGAAAATCCATGAATTCTGTTATACATTCCTTCCGGAGTCATTTTCTTATGCAAATTTTTTGTTAGCTCATTATACGCTTTGTTTTCACATGAATAGTTCATGTACATACCAGAATTTACTAAGTCAAAGTCTAATCTATCTATCTTTGTGCTGGATGGATCTTCAGATAAAATGTATGTATGGATAAAATATAAAATACCGAACTTCAAAGCATCATCAGTGTTGTCACTCCATACCTTGTTAGTAAAACTTTAAACAAATTCAGCTTTTGATATCGAAACTTTGCCCCCAAAATATATCTGGAGAATCCTATTTAGTTCTTCATTGTTGAACATAAATTGAGAAAGATCATCACTGCACTTCAGGCCAGAAACTATAGAGAAATTCCTACGGGTGAATCGTAGAGTAGTGCCACTTACATATATCATAAATGCATCAGTAGGACTATCCTCTACCTCTCTCAACATAAAACATCTAAACAATTGTTCTTGGACATTACAATGATGCATTAATGATATTTGAGAAAAATAACTTGAAGCACAAAAATTGTTGAATGCATCTTCAGGCAGATATGTGCGCAAGTCATTCATTATATCGATATTTGTATAGCATTGCATATGAGGAGTATGTGTTGGAGCTTGTTTGAGTATAAATTGTACTCCCTAACAAATCATAGCAGTTATACAAATGTGTATAATATACTATTTTCTGTAGGAAAGAAGAAATTTGCAATAGATTATACAACACATATTAATACAAAACCTAGTTATACAACTATCAACATTATACTAAGTTTTTGGGAAAAATAAAAAATACGCAGACATTATACAAACATATTTATACGATTATCACCAGTATACTAAATTTTTGATTGAAATCAGAAATTTGTGAGAAATTCATACAAACATATTTATAGAAAAATATCAACATTATACTAATTTTGGGGGGAAATCAAAAATACCAATCGAAATTATACAAACATATTTATACAACTAACAACATTATACAAAATTTGTAAGTAAAAATCGTTATGCAATCTACCTCAGTTCTTTGTGCATGTTGTTGTTCCACTGAATCAGATTGGGCAACTTTTTCTTCAAATGTCTTACGCTTCTTTTTTGCAATCAACAACTCGTCGGCATTGTCTTCTTCTTGTTCAATACTGATAGGATTACTAACATGCATGAGATTTTGGATCTCCAATGGGTCATTTCTCTTCTTTGAACGAATCTCTTGTTGAATAACATTGGATTTTGCAATAGAATCTGAAATTTTGTGGAATTCCTGAGTTAAACCCAAGAAAAATGATGAAAAATCATGCAACTTTTATTGGATTGTTGGTATACCTCTAATGATTTTCTTAGAAGGAGTTTTTTAGCTATGATTTGCTTGTATACACCTATAAAACTAAAAAAATCAAAATAAATTCACTTCATATACAAAACAAACCGAACTAGAAAGGATAAAAACTTCAAAATATAAAATAAAGATTAAAAAAACTGCAAAACAAGTGTCCTGAAAATCTAGAATCAGAAATTGAGAGGGAACTAATAAAATTTTTAAATTTTGAAAATTAATTGAATGGAGTGAAAAGAGAAAAAAATATGTAAAAAAAGATCATAGAGAGAGAAAGTAAAAATTATATAAGAAGTTTCACAACTGACTCAGTAGGTCACTTTGTTATACAATGGAGAAAACGTGGGTTGTGTAATTAACTGAAAACGTTAGTGGCGAATTACAATTAAATGAAAGTCTAGCTATGCCTATTAATTAATTAATTTATGTTTGCTATTCCATGTCATTTTTCCTTTTTATATTCTATTTTGCCCCACATAAATAGTACATAACTTTTTATATAACATAATACAAATATAATTTAATACCGTCAATAAAATGTTGCATCTATTATATTTTGTTATAAACCCAACCAAAGGCGACATAAATTAAGCTTAAATTAATTTTCTGATCTCTCTATCGAAATATAATATTATTGTATCTTGGAATTTTTTAGAAAATATTTTTTAAGTTTTTCATATTTGAATGATCAAATATTTTTTGCACTTTGACATTTACAAATTCATATTGTCGCGGTTTCAATCAAACAGTACATTATGACACATAATCAGGGGTGGCTCTAAGGCTTGGCCAATGAGGCAATTGTCTTACACCTCCAAATTTTTGGAGGAACCAAATTTACTTCAAATAATAATAATAATAATAATAATAATAATAATAATAATAATAATAATAATATTTATTATTATTATTATTATTATTATTATTATTATTATTATTATTATTATTATTATATATCATATAATCTATATAAATAAAATTGTTATAGTATTTGAAGTTATTTTATACCAATAAATTTAAAAAAATTATGATAATTTTTTCGCTCATTAATTAGTACATTTGTTTCATCCTTCAATTTTAATTTTATTCTTTTTATATATGAACTATGTTATATACATCGGTAACATCATGAATTTCTTTCTTCAATTTTCTCTGAAACTGCATGAACATAAAAGCATTCATGAACCGATTTTCTTTTCATTTAATTCAACTGATTATATATATATATATTTATAATTTAGTTTATATATTCACTAATGAGTGCTACTTATTAATAGAATGAACTACCACTATCATTTAAATTGATCAAAAATTTGATCAAAAGGTATACATATTTTTGACGCTATACATGCTTAAAACTTATGTGTAAGGTTTTTTTTTTATGATAGACAAATCAAAATTTCAATTTGAATTTCGCACATCAACATCGATAATCCACTACTTTATTATTTGTGCTCTTCTTCCTAGTTTTTTTTTTGTGAAATTTCTTATTCTTTGTCTTAAACTATTAATCTTTTGTTTAGATTTTTTTTTTGTTAGTGTCCAAATATTATAAAATAAATTTAAGAGCATCTTAATATGATTTTGCCTTAAGCCACGAGATTCGTTGAGCTTTGTAGGCCTATTTTAAAATACACTCAATGTAACATATTAGTTATCCAAGACAAAGTAACAAAATAACACAAATGTCTCTTCTGCCAAAATCCTTTATAAAAGTTAAAGGTTAAAACTGAAAATACTGCACAACTAAATACGTATTTTATATTGTATCTTATATAATTTCATTTTTAATCCAATTATAAACTAAATCTATCAATAGAGAAGGGCTTAAAATGCCTCTCAACTATTTGAATCGGTACAAAACTATCCTTCATCCACCTTTCGGCCTTCAAATATCCCTGACATCAACCTTCTGGTTCAAAAATACCCTCGATATTAATTCTTTGGCTCATATTTTCCCTTACTTCTTAACACATTTCCTAAAGTAAAGTCATTAAATTTTTATTTATTAAGTTGCCTAATTTGATTGGTCCAACTTTTAACCCTTTATCAAATAAATCACAAAAATCACATATGATATTCATATTTTAACCTGATATGCTTTAAAATAATATTACAAAATTATTAATTTCATGATATCTTCCTATTGGCCTATTTTAAATCAACCTCAACATTATTATAATCTGTCATGATCCAAAATGGGTAATGAGTGGCACCCACACTTAACCTTCTAGGTGAGAAAACCAACGATACGATCCCCAACTTACATTAACAATTCAACTTATAAAACACGACAATAATGCGGAAGCTCAATCTTATTAAAGTCATAAATAACAAAAGCCACTAAAATCTATTACGTAACGTTCCCCAAAATCTTAAAGTCATCACATAAAGAACATCTAAATTTTAAAACTAAGTCTGAAAATATCAAACACAAAACAAACAATTAACATAACGTGTCCGAAAACTAAGGACATCATGTCATGACCGAGATAATCCATCACGAGTTAAAAAGATAGCTCACTCTGCAATCTGATGAACTGGAGACTGACTAGAGGTGAGGTCGAGATGAAGTCGATGGAACACTCGCTGCACTCCACAAAATAAAACAAAGAAAAATATAAGTAGGGGTCAGTACAGGAAAACATGTCCTGAGTAGGTATCATCGGTCAACTCAAAATAGAAATCAATATGCATAAACTAGTAGCGAGAAATCAACCATAGCACTTAACAGGTGGCAACCAACAAGATCAAGACCAAGTGACCACACAATGAACAATTACATAACCAGTCAACAATGTCAAGACCACACATGAGGACTCAGGCCTCCACATCAGGCTCTTTTGGGAAATGAATTATTGGAGATTGGGTAGCATAAAGTCATTTTAAGTTCTTTTTCTTTAATATTATCGTGCCTAAATGTGACACCCGATCCAAATATACCATGTCGAAACGTGATACCCGATCCAAATATAATTAATTTTTCATTCTTTATTATTACATTCCACTTTATTAACAATATTTCATCAAGACTTCTTTATTCAAGACACCATTTTTTATAGGGCAAGTTCAAGATTATGAATTTTACGCTCTTGGGATTTCAGACCAATCACAACAACATACTGACCATTCAAACCACAACAATTAAATGCATAGTAAATTTCACACATAACACAATGTCTATCAATCGCTATTAAGAGTCTATCTATGATATAGAATAAAAACCACAACCTACCTCCACCGAAGAACCAAAGTCAAGAAAGCTAATTCACCAGTGATTTCCCTTTCTTCGATGCCTCAGAACGTTTTCAATCTATCAAGTATACAGTATTCGTAAGCAAACGAGTCTGTAGACGTCCATATTATATATGTTTAACCTAGACCCAACTCTATAATCAATTCCCTAAAACTCAAGCCTAGGGTTAAGCCTCAATTTCTTCAAATAACATAAGTCTAATGGTATTCATATAATACAATACACCTAATATTTAATTAGATTTGCTAATATATCAACTTTAATAATAATCTGATACCATACGAAAAGCTCCAATGCAGAACCAAGTTAACGAAGAATTTAAGTTTATCACCACCAAATTACAAAAAACATGTAGTAGCTAACCTATACGTCCACATATTCATCATTATGCTCTCCATTACCCTATCACTGGCTAATTCACATTAATTGTAAGCTTAAATTTATTCTAAGAAAAAGGAAACACCCGCACTATCTCATTCTCTTAAAAGAATTACTTTAATACTAAGAAATCAAAGACAACACCTGCAACCATTTAATTCAAATTGAATACCAATGAAACAATTCCTTCAACCTTTAGGCTTGCACGTGAAAGTGATCCCACTGCTTTCGTCAGCGCTTGAAATTGTGTTAGAGTTTTCTGACCCAACCGATAGTAACCCTCGATTTACTACTAATTAATTTTTTATAAATATGGCACTAGTGATATAGAATATTTAATAAATTATCAATTTAGCCCACCAACTTAATTAGTTATCTAAAATTACCTATAAAGTAATTAACCGTAGTTGCCTAATAGTCCCAAAAATATCCATTAAAGTTTTTGAGATGAATCTTTTTATGAAATAAAAAGCTCTAGTACTCAAAAATACCTAGTGGGTCGTTACAACCAACTCATAACTAGGATCCAACTAAATTTCATACTCACCCTGTCTGATTGTCCATCTATAAAAAGTTTTTTTCTTATTAATATAATTTTTTCTATCAATTATACAATTGTCTTGTTCATTCATTTTTTAACTCTTATTTTTAATTATAATATCATAGACTCAAACTTGAAATGAACTTATATATTCATATTTTTTTTAATTTTACTATTATCATGGTAGGGGTGAGAATAGGAGAAAAGGTTATTTTCATTCTGTTATTTTAAATTTTTGTGCACATAACGAAAAATGCAAAATGCATATATTGTTGCTTAATTAAATCATCTTTCCTCGAACTAATTATTTCTATATAAATGTCATTTTTATTTTCTCCTTTTTTTCTCTCTTGTTTTGTCATAAGTTGAAAAAACTAAAATTTAAAATGGTGGACAAGTTCCAACAAGAAGAAAAAAATGCAAGAGAGAGGAAGTGGGGGGCGGGGGGGGGGGGGGGAGTGAGTGTATGGAGTAGAGGACTAACTTTTTTAAAAAAAATTTACTATCGGAATCCAAATTATATTAAGTATTATATTTAAGGAGAAGAGCCTAGAATGCTATTAAACTATGAGATTTGATATAATATTGCCCTTCATTCATCCAATGGGTGTGGTCCGCAGAGACTGATCAATTTAATTGGTGGCCTCAAGCCAAATTTCAATACAAGGCTTTAATTTTTTATTATTATTGTTATAAAAATCATGCATACATTATTTGATGTGTATTTTTCTAACATTGTTAATATAAAATTGTTTATTGCTATTTTGAAATGAATTAATAAGTAAAGTGTATCACATAAATTAAAACACGTAAATAAAAATATTCAAATTAAAACATAATAGAAAGTAGAACAATAGAACCTAATTCTAGAATTTGAAAACTCAATATTATAACAAACTTTCACTTTCTTCAATTTGCTTGTTGTTATCCCTACAACCCGAGAAAAAAATAATGAAAAAGAGTGCAATTTGATTTATTTAAACTCTTGTTTCCGTGGGATGGAATAATTTTATAGAAGGAAGAAACAAGAGTATATTAAAGTATAATTAAAGTATAAGTTTCTTTTTATAAGCATTAAAAATATAAGAATAATAATTTAGATTATGTAAATTACCTGAAATGTATATAGATACACTTTAAATTACATAACAAACAGTTTTATAGATCTTGTACCATATTTTATTGAAATAATTTCTAATTTTTCCAAAAAAACATAACACATAAGACCAACTATTAATATGATATGAGGCCTAAAATATTTCGGGGCCTAAAGTGGTCGCCTCATCCGCTTGGCTCTTGAGCCGGCACTGATAGCCCGTTAGAAATAAGGTTATTTTTAAGTCAAAAAATTGATGTCAAAGATATCTGAGGATCGAAAGGTGGATAAATGATAATTTTTTACCAATTCAAATAATTAAGAAACATTTTAGGCCCTTCTCCAATCTATTAAAAATATCAACTAAATAATCCATTTTTTATTCCGGCATATAATTCTCACATAATCCAATTGTAATTGTTTCACAAACCAAACAACCTGGCCCCTTGAAAAGTTCCCTCAATGCAAACGTCTTTAAAAACTATTCTTTAGGAAAGAAAACGACATAAATTAGCTAGCGGCCCAAATATTCTTGACAAGTTATTTTTGGTGAAATTTTAGTGAAGCTTCATCATGTGTTTGACACAAATTTTTTAAAAAATATTTGAATGTTTCAAAAATATTATTTTATATACGTAAGTTCTAAAAATTATTAAAAATACTCATAAGTTTGTGTTATTATTTTATAATGAATATGTTTCGTTAAAAAAATACCTTATAACAGAATTGATAACAATCAACGACAACAAAATAACAATATGGGCAAGAACAATACATTAATCGAATTAAAAATAAATTATTCTTTTTTTCCAATTTTGTCACTCAAACTATTATTTTTCAGAGAAGGTAATAACAAAATAATCTTTTATAAAATCTTCGCCCATTCTAAGAATAATATCTTCCTGATAAGCTTTTATTTTTATTAATAGATAGACATGTTATTTAATAGTGTTGGTTGACTACGTTAATGGAGTAAGTTGATAGATACATATTAGTTAAAATTAATAAATGATGAGTGTTTTTATAATGACATAATACATAAATATGTCTTTTAACTTGACCTCATTTCACATTTATGCCCTCCAACTTTGGGTGTGCACAAATAAGCACTTAAACTTGTATAAAATCAAACAAGTACACGCATGTGTCCTACGTGGCAGAATACATCTAGGATGCCATGTAGGACACAAAATTGTTATGTAGGATGCCATGTAGAACGAATGTGTCTATTCGTTCAAGTTTTGGATAGTTAAAGTGTCTATTTGTGCACTAGTAAAGTTAGAGGTCATAGTTGTCAGTTGAAGCCAAGTTAAGGGTTATATTTATGTATTATGCCTTTTATAAAATATAAAATTTTAGGGTAATTTTTAAATTTATAAAACTTCCCAAATATTAGAACTTGGCCCAAGTTCTAGTTTTTTTCTAGAACTTGAAAACTTGAGATGTTTATCAAATATATTTACTAAGTAATAATAAATTATATGATCAAATACTAATTTTTATTTTTTTTTAACAGTTTTTTTCAAAAATTATTTGGGGCTAAACCGCGTGGAATTGTATAGGGAAAATTCCACCATACAAATTAAATAGACGTACGTTTTGGTTTTAATGAAGGACTATTACTGGCCATTGACCTGGTCTTCACTCTTCCAATTATAATTGGGTCGTCAAAAGTTCCATATATAGTACGAACATTATCATATTTAATTAATTAATTATTTTCATCTAAATAAAACTTTATTTACGTGGTTATGTCGAGGACTAATCATAGAGATGTTAGGGGCTGTTTGGTTCAAGGGATTAGATTTGTTTTTTCCAAGGGATTAGATTGATTCTCTGGATTAAATTATCACATATACAAGATGAAATAAATTATAACAATTTTAATCTCAAATTATAATTTTATAATATCTTGATTTTAAACCAAACGATCCCTTAGAATTCAGGTTTCATCAATATACTGAAGGATAACTCAGGGCATAATGTTCTTTTTGTTTCACCTTCATGTGATTCTCTTGATAAATACTATGATATGAAACTAAAGTTCTCTTCTTATTTCGGAAATATATTCGTAGTTTAATTATTTTTTTGGAAAGATTGTAATGTTATTAATTTTGAAGCGTTATGTATTTGATGTTGAGAACAAACAATAAGGGTGCGTTCATTACGAAAGAAAATGTTTTAAAAAATAAGTGATCTTTTAACTTATTTTCTTATGGTCCTTGCGTTACACAACGGATGAATATTTTTTTTTATTAATTACCGAAAAATACATTCCCAGTAGTTTAAATCTTTCATTGATACTACTATGTATGTATACATTTTCTTTGATAATTTAGACAAAGATATGGATTAGTTTGCCTTTCAATATTGCTTCAACCTCCTATCAAATAATTATTATAATTATTTCCAACGTTTCCTAATATATATAGTTTGAATTACGCTAAAACATTTTGTTAATACTACAAGCTAGTCTTAATACATTAAACTATATAGAGACCACAATCTAAAGCTAATAATACTGAACTATAGTTCAGTTCTTTTACTATTTTGGATCATCATTATAAGTTTCTTATTGAATTTGTGTGAATTCAACCATACAGATATATTTTTAGACCATAGTTTAAAGTTTACCCCTATTTTTAAAAAAAAAATCTTCTGTATAGTGTAATTTTTTAGCTAGGGAATTTGTCTGTTAAAGAAGGACAAAAGTCACACATTTATGGTTAATGAGAGGGTGGATTTCTTATAAGGCTTGAGCAAATCTTTCTCCCTTTGAGCTAAGTTTTGGAGTGTGACTTAGGCCTAAGACCTAATTTTACGTGATATCAGAGCAGCATCCATCTTACCCAATGTTGGGCGCCCAAAATTAAAATTTGTTCACGCACCAGATGCTAAACAGTAAACACTAGACGTGAGGTGGGGTGTTAAAGAATGAGAAAAGTCTCACATTGATAATTGATGAAATGAGTAGACTCTTTATAAGAATTGGACAATCCTCCTTCTTTTAATCTATCTTTTGAGGTGTGAGTTAAGCCTAAAAATTAATTTTAGAGGTACCGCTTCTGATATCCTAGTTTCACCCGTACATCTAATCCATATATATAACTAAATTTGTTATCACGGTCTAAAAAAAGTAAACAAATAATAAAAACTGAAAATTAGATGAATAAACCCTATTGATTTGGATTTTGGACTACTAGTAGACTGACCAAATGTTCCGTTTTAATTGGGCTAAAGGTCCTCTAGTCCATCGCTATCCAATCAAGAATTTTAATATTTATTTTCTCTGTGTCAATATGCTTCAGACTTGATTTAATTAAAGAAGATGATATATTATATAAACACTTGATTTATTTACGCAATGAACACTTCAGAATACGCACAAATATTTTTTCAAAATTTAAATTGAAAGTACTCAATAGAAATACTTTATGATGTGTTTACGTGCTCAATTGAAATATTCGTAATTTACCAACATGAATTGTGGTGCAGTAGTGTCACTGCTCCTCCCTTAATCAGAGATCTCGGGTTCGAGCCATGAAAAAAATTCTGTTGGGAGCACCACCTCCGAATGGGCCATACAAAGCGCGATCCGAATTTAGTCGGAGCCCACAAGCTCCAGACACCGGTAGAAGACCCTAAAAAAAATAAGAAATACTCGTAATTTGATTATCTGAATAAAATTTAAAGCTAAATTTAATGGACTATGGATCAATGTGTTAAAGCCAAGTTCTTATGAATGATAAACCTCATATTTGATAAATATAGCGTCCAAAGTTTTAAAGTAATCTTCCAAAGAAGTTCCTCTCCTCTCCTCACCTTGAAAACGATTGAAGAATGGTCAATAACGGGTGACACTAAAACTAAAAACTGAAAAACATTTTGAAGAAAGAAAATACCTCATTCGTTTCAATTTACATCACATATTTTGAATTTAAAGGATAAAATAATTTTTTGTTTATTTGCGATTTTTTTTCACTTGCCATATAATTATTTTGAATAATCAACTATATTGTGACTTAAAAATTAAATATAAAAAAAAATAAAAAAATTATTTTTGAATTATACGATCAAACTATCAAACTAAAAAAATTGACTCTGGGAATTCGAGGTACCACATAAATTAGACCAAGGAGAGAAGGAGTAATGGCAATTGGCAAAGACTTGAAGTCGTCTCCCTGCAGCATTGAGCTCTTCTACTTAATTTGTTCCAACTCAAGTAATATAAATAGTTGGTTGATCGATCCTATGATAAATTAAATGAGTGAAGAAGCAGAACACATAACAAAAACAAAATTCTATTTTGAGATTCATTCAATGGCTTGGATGAATAAACTTATTTTCTTTTTGGTGTATTTTGGTCATGACCTAATACTGCCTATTCTTGGAAAAGAGCTCCAAGTACCACCCCATTATCAGGTGGTTAATGTCAGTTCGTTGATACCAAAATCATACTGCGAGAAGTCTACCTCAGGTAAAAGAATCTCTATCTACACTAAATTATTCTTTAATTAGATTTCTAGAACATTCTTTAACTCTTATCTGTAACAAGCAAACACAAATCTAAGATTTCTAGAACATATGAGTAAAGAAAAAAAATGTATTTATTGATCCATAGTCCTTCAAATAAATAACTCTACCTTCAACCAAATGTATTATTTAAAAAGAATGTTAGTGTTTGACTAATTTTTATTAAAAAGTGCTAAACTGTCAAATTATGAAAAAGAACAAATATCAATGGACTTTTATTTTATTAGAGAAATTATTTTTAAAATCTATTATGAAAGAATTTAATTAAAATTTGTAGTTTTATTTAATTAAAACAAAAGGACACATATTAAAATGTTTAAATCAGTATAATACATAGATAAATCAAAGAAAATATAAAATATTGATATAATATTAACATGATGATTTAAATATAAAAATTTGTAGACTACGCTTTAGACGAAATGCATAATTAAAAAAGAGATAATTGTCAAATACACATCTGAACTATCCCTCTTTTTTTATTTTCATACCTAAACTATTGGGAGTGTGAGTTTTATACTTAAAATATCACTAATTAATTTGAGAAACACACCTCTCTCTTTTATTTCACTCTCATCATGCTGCACTACAATTTCTCTTTCATTTAATTTTTTTTTCACTTCACACTCCACATGGACAAAACATTTCACTTTAACAAAAATTAAATAAATTAGTTAAAATTAAATATTAAAGTATTGTTATTTTCCGCCCAACAAAAATTATAAAATAAAATATAGAATATTTTTCTTACCCCCACTCCACCATTTTCCCTCACCTTCCCCCCCCCCCCCCCCCACTTTTTATTTTTATTTTTATTTATTAAATTTCTTTTATAAAAGTTTTTAAAAAGTTTCTTACTTCAACCCCCCTCCCCCTCCCTTCAAGAGATATTTTTATTTTGTTTTTTTAAAAAAAATTCATCCCGCCCCAACTAACTCTTTGCTTTTAAATTTTTTTCTCGTTTTATATTAGATATGTACATATGATTTTAGGAAAGTATATGTACATATCTAACACAAAATAAAAAAATATATAAAAAATAAAATAAATTAAGAGCGGAGGGTTCGACGGGGTGGGTATAATTTTATTTTTTTAAAAAATAAAAATAATAGCATTTTTAGCAAGGAGTGGGGGAGGGGGTGAAGTATGAATTTTTTAAAAATATTTTTTAAAAGAAATTTTAAAATTTTTAAAAAAATAAAAGGACGAGGATTGTTTAGGGGGGGGGGGGGGGGTCGGTGATGGAGTGCGTGAGCAAAATATTTTAAATTTTATTTTTTTTAAAAAAATAATTGCTATTTTTTAAAAATAATTTCTTTTTTGGGGATAGAAATACTTTAGTCTTTAACTTTTAACTAATATTAGTAGTTTATTTTATTTTTGTCAAGGTGGAATATTTTATTCACGTGGCAAAGTTTTTTTTAAAATTAGATAGAGTAGAGAGAATGTATTACACACACTATTGAAGTGTGTTTCTCAAACTAATAATTGATAGTTTATGTATGCAATTCACACTTCTAATAATTTAGGTATAAAACTCAAAAAAAGGATAGTGTTTTTGACACTTATCTCATTAAAAAATCAAAAAGGTTGTTAGTTGCTATACATAGTAATTAAAAAATTATTTTATATTTAAAAATTAATGAATTTCTAAGGGATATACTTGATAAATTAAATATGTATTTATGGTAGGAATATTTTTTTCTTCTCCTTATGGACTCTTTGGTCATCAACTCTCTAGAACTTCGTAATATATTTATGTGTGTATTATGAGATTATTGGGTTGAAGGCTCACTTAGCTAGCGAGAGTAATTAAGCTCGTGTGTGCTTGTAATGACCTAGACAAAATTTTCATCCAGAAAATTATAATTAAAATAAAAATAAACACATTAAAGATCAATAAAATTCAATATCTAAAACATGTATATGAAAAAAAACGTGTTATATTAATTAAGACATGGAGTAGTTTTTTATTATTCATTTTTGCAATCCAATTGTATATTCTCTTTTTGACCCCTGCAAAAATTTACGTATTTGCTATTTCACATTTATCATCTTTTGCTTATGGGTCCAGCAATCGGATCGCAGAAATTGGAAATCGTGTCAAGACATGGACCTTGCTTTCCAAATGCTAAAACTCCAACATCCGATTCCGAGCAACTTATGAATTGGGATCAAGTTAGAGTTCGTTCGATCAATAAAAAACTTAAAAAACCACTTGAAGGTAAGTATGATAACGGTGATTATACTGTAAAGATAGGTCTTGGCACACCGCGACAAGACTTTTACTTAATGTTCGATACTGGTAGCACAAAGACTTGGGTGCGTTGCAAGTCCTGCACCAAAGGCTGCAAATCAGTCGCTCCTCTCTATGATCCTTCAAAATCATCGACATATATAAATAATACAGATGGGTGCAACGGTCCATTTAATGTGAATTATATCGATAATTCGTCTATAAAAGGCATTTGGGGATGTGATACTTTTACCGGAGATAATAAGGGTCTTGCTACAATAATGAAATTTCAATTTGGTTGTAGCCAAGAAATTAACGGTGACTTTGATGATATATCTGGAATACTTGGACTTGGTAAAGGAGAGTTCTCTGTAACGTCTCAAATTGCTTCAACAATGGAAATGTTCAGTTATTATATCCCATCAAGAAGTAGCCTCACGGGAAATTTATATTTTGGGAATGAAGCCAAGGAAATATCTAACGCTTGTTCATCAAATAAATTTACACCGTTGGTAGAAGGGAAATATCCAGAAAACTACTATGTTGATCTAGTCGGTATAAGTGTAGCTGGAAAGAAACTCAACGTATCGTCGACAACATTTACTTCTCTAGGAACAATTATAGACAGTGGAACGGTCATTACTCGATTGCCACAAGTGGTATATTCTGCACTTCGTGATGCATTTAGACAGTACATGTTGAGTTATACATTATTAGACGAAGTCGATGAGCTCATGGACACTTGCTACAGCTTAGAGGGAATCGAATTAATTGCGTTACCAGAGATTAAATTCCATTTTGGAAAAGAAAGTATTATTGATGTGACTTTGACAAAGGAGGGAACTCTATGGACTCCACATGATAGTAATGGATCAATAATGTGTTTGGCTTTTGCTTCAACAAAGGATTTCACCATTATTGGTAGCGTTCAACAACGTGGGTTGAATGTGATTTATGATTTGAAAGGTGAAAGAATTGGATTTGGCACCAACTGTCCAACTAAATGATCAGAGCCAGAGCCATATTTTGTATTTTCATATTTCATTGTTTTTATTGTTACAATAAATTTTGTAATCCTTTTTAATTGTTACTTGTTTTATATAATAATAGAAACGTAATTAAGCAACTTGTGATTACTATTTTTTGTTATATAAATAGAGGGACTGTTTTTTTATTTATTTGGTACCAAGGAAAATGTTTTCTTGAAAAGTAAGTCAGTTTCTTAATTACATATTTTCTATTTTTCGGTATGCAAGAAAAAATATATTATCTTTAAAGTATTTATATGTAAAATATATAGGAAAGCACTATGAAGATGGGATGACTTGGGGTGAGCAGTGGCGAGGTGAGTTCTCAAGGGCAGGAAAGAGACAATGAGCTTTGAATGTCAATTAGGTTGAAAAAAATTAAACTATTGATCACATGTCGATAATTAAGATTTTTTTTTTAGAATAAGTTTGAACGAAGATTCGAACAAAAATCAATCACTTCAGCCGATTTTTAAAATTATTTTAAATAATAAATAGATTGCCTCAGTCGATTTTTCTATTTCCCTAATTTTGAAGCTAAAATACCAATCACGTCGGTCGTTTTTCCTATTTCCCGAATTTTGGCGCCAAAGAAAACGGCTAAACTCGATCGGTTTCTTCATAGATATTTTTTGGAAAAAAAACCCGACCAATCCGATTGGTTCAAAAGTCGATAGATTCTTTCAATATGTTTTAGGCGTGTTTTTAGTATTGCGTGTGAATTCAAACTTACAAATAATTTTAGATCGTTCTATATATTTCACTAATAATTTTTTTAGTTTCTTTTAGAAATTTTAGAACGTAATTTAAATTTAAGTTTCTAAATTTGTGTGAATTCAACATTTTGTATCGATTTAAACCAAGGCCCACACTTTAATTTAATCATAATTTTTTTTCTAGGTACTGCGGTTTCATTATAGCTTTAAGCCATAGATATAAAATAGATGTTCACTACATATTTTCAGTGGAACTTTAGCTTAAATGTAACTAGTGCTTACTAATTAAAAAGTAAGCCTAATAGATAAACAAAGGATATACTGTGAAGGTGAACCAAATGAAAATTCTCCCACTCAGGGTATGTGTGGTGTAAACATATTTTTCTAAGTTTTTTATCTGGTTGATTAGATGTTTTGAAAAAATATTTCCTTAAAGAAATTAAAATTAGTTCATTGAAAATAAAAATAAAAATAAAAATAACTTTCCTCGCGAGAGTAAGAAAAATAAACCTCGTAATTATGGGTGTGTATTATTTGGATTAAATCGAAAAAGTAAACCAAATTAAATTGAATTTTTAATTTGAATTGGTTTTTTGGTTTGGTTTCAGATTAAAATTTTACTTTTTTTGATTTTTTGATTTGGTTTTGGATTTAGAAAAATAAAATTCAAAAAATCAAAAAAAATGAATTATTTTATATGTTTTATATATATATGTGTGTATATATATATATATATATATATATATATATATATATATATATATATATATATATAAAACTAATTACATATATAATATTTAGGTTAATAATTAAAGTTATAATTAACCACTTTCATCCCCCTTTTTTTTTAGTAAGATGATCTTTATTGGGGTTAGTAATTTACCGTACTAGCCATTCTTATTTCCCTATATTATAGGTATTAGGTTATAATATTTTTAAACTAGAGTTAGTTTCATTGAAAGTTTCATTACGATTTAGTTTAGATTTTATGTCTGGACATCTATTGGTATAATTTAAGTTATTGTGTTTTACAGTTTTACTCGTGACTTATATTAGAAAGTATATTTAAGAGATTTAATATTATTACTTCTCCTTGTATGTAATATTTTTAGAATGCAAATAAAACTTTGATTATGCTATTAATTATTGACATAACCGAAGAGCTGAACCGAAAAAACCAAACCAAAAAGAGAAAAATCGAACCAAACCAGCTTAAATTGAATTACACTTTTTCAAATTCGAAAACCAAAAAATCAAAACTGAATAACACAAAATCGAACCGAAAAATCAAAAGCACACCCTGCTTAGAAGTAACATTTTATATTAGTTGTCTCTCTCCCACCCGTAACACTATTGCTCCTATTGTTCTTGTAATCAAAATATAAAGAGAAACAAAAAATAACAATAGAAACATTTAAAGTTTCAAGCCCACAGAAAAATGTGTTTCCACAATTATTTAAGATTGAGATTAATTTCTCCTATGATATATTAATTTAAAAAAACTACATAATAAAATACTTTACTATCATAAATACTGTTATTATCTATAATTTTAGAATATTACGTATCTTATCACTAATTAAAAAATTTCTACAATTTATCAGAAAGATACACTTAAATACATGTATTTTTGCTAGCAAATACCCTAAATTAGAAATAGAGGCGAGCGAGATTAATTATGTATCCCAGATACATGTCAATCACACTAGATACACACTAGTGTTGACTAAAGGTCTAGTTAGTCAAGTTACCATGGCTACTTAATGGTAGTTAAATTGACCAAACTGGTTAGTTGGTTGTTAGAAACTAAGTAGTTGTTAGTTAGTTAGCAATTCAGTTAGGTGTGTATATGTACACAATACACAATTAAGTAGAAATATATGTGTACATGTACTAGTCAGCTTAACAAAAAATATAATGAGATATTTCTTTTTTTTCTCAATCTCTAATTCAAATTCCTCTCCTCACTCTCTCTCTATCGCTCCTTCTCATCTCTTCTCTTTTCCTCCATTAATGGACTACTTAGAACCTTCATTAATGGAGTTTTAGCATGGTATCAGAGCTTGCACTACGATCTACGAAGTGCTGCAACCTACTGCTGAGATTCAAAGCCAAGGAGCACTAGAATCGAAAGTCAGCAGCTAAGAAGAAACAACAAAAAAAGGAGCTCGAAGCTTGAAGAAATGGCCATTACAGCTGGACTTGAAGCTGGATCTATGAAAACGAGCAATCTAAACACAAACACCACCACCGAGGCAACTCGATTCAACACTCCGGTGATAGATCACAATCATCCGCTCTATCTTCAACCTAGTGATACTTCATGAAGCTCACTAATCTCCTTGCAACTCACCGGCTTAGAGAACTACACAATCTAGAGTAGGTCCATGCGTATTGGACTGCTAGGTAAGAGTAAGTTAGGGTTTGTGGATGGTAGATACCCTAAGTCAAAATTTCCTTCCGAATACTTTGATATTTGGGAAAAATGCAACGCCGTAGTTTTATCCTGGATTATGAACTCCGTTAGACCAGGCCTACTTAGTAGTGTAGTATATAGTGATGCCGCTCATAAAGTGTGGTGTGATTTAAAAGAGAGGTTTGATAAGATAAATGGATCACATGTGTTTCATCTTCATAAGGAGATTCACTGCTTAAGCCAAGGAACACTGTCAGTGACTGATTATTATTCCACACTTAACAGTCTGTGGAATAAGTTCGACCATCATGCCTTGTCCAGGATGTGCCTGTGATGAATCCAGAAAATTCAAAGAACATTGCGAGCATCAAAGGCTACTTCAGTTCCTAATGGGATTGAATGAATCTTACTCAGCTGCTCGAGGACAGATTCTGCTTCAAACTCCCACTCCAAATCTAAACAAAGCTTTTTCACTCATCTTAGATCATAAAAGTCAGAAAAATCTAATCTATACCAGTTCGGATGTCTCTCTTCACAGGACTATTGAAAGTGCAACCCTGTTTAGTTAGAAAACATATACTCATGGAAGTGAAAACTTTGGACATCAACAAGGAAATGGTGATGGTCATCCAAACAAAGGACACTATGATCCTCAATACAAGCCACAGTCTCAAAAGCCTCAGAAAGTTGTATGTGAAGTGTGTGGATACAGGGGACATACTAAGGAACAATGCTTCAAGGTTAAAGGTTATCCTGTGGGGTGGATATCAAAGAAGAAAGGTGGAGGCACAAGCTCTTATGCCAATCAAGTTGAAGTCTCTCAATCTACTAACAGTGGCCTGTCCACTCTGAATCCTTCAGCTCCACCAACAACAACCTTTTTCACACAAGATCAGTATCAACAAATCATCCAGATGCTGGCAAAAGGAAGTGAGAATGCAGTGGAGTACTCAGCTAAAGCAGCTACTACAGATAGTACCTTATATGCCTTAGTCTCCAAATATGTGCATATGGACTGGATAATTGATACTGGAGCCACAGATCATATGACAGCTAGTCTTGATATGCTTGATGCAGTTCAACCTGTACCTAGCTCTAAGAGAAAAGAAGTTCACCTCCCTACTGGTAATGTAGTATCAGTCTCACACATTGGGAGAACTAAAGTACTTGGTAGTCAAAGTATTAGTAATGTGTTGTTTGTTCCAGACTTTAAGTGTAACTTACTATCTGTGTCAAAACTTACCAAAGAGCTTCAATGTATGGCAACTTTCTTTCCTGATTTCTGTATTTTTCAGGAACTCTCAAATGGACTGGTAAGGGGGATTGGTAGAGACGATCAAGGTCTCTACATCCCCAAGGAAAATCTCATCAACTCAGTTCCAACCTTTCTTCTTTCTGCACACTCAACAAATACTTCCTCTGCTCCAGCAAGTCAAGCTAAATCTGACTCCTTGTGGCATAGAAGATTGGGTCATGCCCCCATAGACATAATAAAAAAGTCCACTGGTCTTGATATAGTTCATACCACTGTATATTTATCTTGCATTGTCTGCCCCTTAGCTAAACAAACTAAGCTACCTTTTCCAACTAGTTCTTATGCCTCTACATCAGTGTTTGAGCTGGTTCATTGTGATATTTGGGCCCTTACAGAGTGCCCACTCATTCTGGAATGAAATACTTTTTTACCATAGTTGATGATTTTTCCAGGTTTACTTGGTTGTTTCTTATTTCTTCCAAAGTTGATACTATAGTGGTGTTGAGAAAGTTCTTTGCACAAGTTCATAATCTTTTCTCTACCACTGTTAAAACTTTCAGGACTGATAATGGTAGTGAATTTTTTAGCCATGACTTCCAATCTCTACTTTCTAATCCTGGTATCTTTCATCAGAGTACATGTGTCTACATTCCTCAACAAAATAGGGTTGCTGAAAGGAAGCATAGAACCATCCTAGACATGGCTAGAGCAATCAGGTTTCAAGCTAGCATACCTCTGAAATTTTGGGGTGAGTGTGTCACCACTGCAGTGTACATTATTAATAGACTTCCTTCCAAACCTCTTCACTACAAATATCCCTTTGAAGTACTCCATTATTCACCCCCTTCCCTCTCACATATAAGAACCTTTGAATGTTTGTGCTATGCAGCCTGCCCTAAGATCTCAGACAAATTTACCCTAGAGTTATTCCTGCAGTCATGATGGGATACTCTATGTCACAAAAGGGCTATCTCCTCTATGATCTGCATTCTAAATCTATGTTTGTTAATATAAATATAGTGTTCAAGAAGGATATTTTTCCTTTCAAAGACTTGCAAGTCTCCTCTAATCCCTTATTTCCAGTTCTTACTCTACCTCGACATACTGTTGATCCTCTATCTGTGCCACTGTCTCCTTTATTACCTCAATCTCCTCCAGCTCCTCATTATTCCTGTCCTGACCTTCACTCACCTTCCTCCAACTCTAAATGTTCCTCCTCCTAGGAAATCCTCCCGACAAACCAAACCTCCCTTATGGCTTCAGGACTTTGTCACTGTACATCATAGTACCTCTTCTTCATATCCCATGTCTGATCATCTATCTTATGCTCATTTGTCTCCAACTTATGCTCATGCTTTGGCTGCCTACTCAACTGTAATTGAGCCTACCTCCTATTCTGAAGCCTCACTTGATCCAAAATGGATCCAGGCTATAGAACTGGAGATAACTGTCCTGCAGAATAATCACACTTGGAGTGTGGTGGACTTGCCCCCGGCAAGAAATCCATTGGTTGCAAGTTGGTATACAAAGTGAAATACAAGGCTTCAGGTGATGTTGAAAGGTATAAGGCCAAGATGGTGGCCAAAGGGTACAGCCAACAAGAGACCTTCAGCCCAGTTGCTAAGATGGTCACTGTTAGATTCATTGTTGCTCTTGCTGCTTCCAAAGGCTGGTGCATTTATCAAATGGATGTTCATAATGCTTTTCTCAATGGTGATCTCTTGGAGGAGGTATACATGACTGTTCCTACTGGCTTTGCAAGACAAGGGGAGCAAGGTAAGGTCTGCAAACTCCACAAGTCACTATATGGCCTCAAGCAGGCTCCTAGACAATGGAATCTTAAATTAACAGAAGCCTTGATACAGCTGGGGTTTATTCAGAGCCATTATGACTACTCACTGTTCACTAGACAAGCTGAGGTGATATTGTGATTGTACTAGTCTATGTAGATGATCTCTTAATCACTGGCAACAAACAAAATCTGATAGATTGCATAAGGAGTGACCTGCAGAAGCAATTCATGATGAAGGACCTAGGAGAACTTAAATTTTTCCTTGGGATTGAGGTTGCCAGATCTAGCAAAGGCATACATCTATCTCAAAGAAAATATGCACTGGAGATAATAGCTGAAACTGGTCTAGGGGAAGCCAAACCTTCAGCTACACCACTTGAACAAAATCAAAAATTAACCTCTGTCAAGTATGATGAAATTGTTGCTCCAAAAGGAGAACATGAAGATCCTGTGCTGAAAGACCTTGACAGATATCAAAGGTTAGTAGGAAGACTTCTCTATCTTACTATGACCAGGCCTGATCTTGCATTTTCAGTTCAGAAGTTGAGCCAATAAATGCATTGCCCTAAGGAATCATATATGGATGCAGCACTCAAAATAGTCAGATACATCAAAGAAGCTCCAGGCCTTGGACTCTTCATGCCATCAGAAACCTCAGAGCAACTCCTTGCCTACTGTGACTCAGACTGAGGTGAATGCCTAGAGACCAGGAGGTCTGTCACTGGCTACCTGATCAAATTTGGTGGAGCTCTCATATCTTGGAAATCTAAGAAACAAGAGATAGTCTCCAGAAGTTCAGCAGAAGCTGAATTCAGGAGCATGGCAAACTGTGCAGCTGAGGTAACTTGGTTGATTGGTTTATTCAAAGAACTTGGCATTCAAGTTGATCTTTCTGTTAGAATGGTGTGTGACAGCAAATCTGTCATACAAATTGTTGCAAATCCAATATTTCATGAAAGAACCAAAAGACATAAATTGTCACTTGTAAGGGAAGAGATATGTCAAGGTACCCTGAAAACTGAATTCACACATACTGAAAATCAGCTGGCTGATCTGGTCACAAAGAGCCTTGGCAAAGCACAATATCAACTTCTTCTAAATGGCTTAGGAGTCATGGATTTGTTTAAGCCACGAGCTTGAGGGGGAGTGTTGACTAAAGGTCTAGTTAGTCACGCTACCATAGCTAATTAATGGTAGTTAAACTGACCAAACTGGTTAGTTGGTTGTTAGAAACTAACTAAGTAGTTGTTAGTTATTTAGCAATTCAGTGAGGTGTGTATATGTGCACAATACACAATTAAGTAGAAATATATATGTACATGTACTAGTCAGCTTAACAAAAAATATAATGAGATATTTCTCTTTTTTCTCAATCTCTAATTCAGATTCCTCTCCTCACTCTCTCTCTATCGTTCCTTCTCCTCTCTTCTATTTTCCCACATTAATGGACTACTGAGAACCTCCATTAATGGACTAGATACACACTAGATACATGTTTTGTGTGTATTTGGTATGATTCGAATGTATCTGGGATACTAGATACATACGAGAGTGTTGAGCGAGATTTGTTATGTATCCCAGATACATGCAAATACACTTTGATACAATGTATCTAGAACAAATTACACAATCGAAATTACAGAATTTTCGCGAACTTAACAAATGAAATTTGCCAAAGCCAAGAGAGTTATCACGCGAGGGAGACTCTCTCTCAACTCTTTAATAGGTAGGAGTTTTTCTATTTGAAAGTACAAAAAATCTCTTCTTCATCACCAATAAAGGAGAAATGAACTTTATTTTACATTCATCTTATTTTCCTTCATTTTCCGATTCACATTATACTTCATCTTTTAGTACTTAACCTTTAAAAAGTCTCGAACCCCTAAAATGACTTTCTGTAAATGGGCAAATTTTCACCATGCATAAAATTGGTAGATATGTATTTTGGTTTCACAGACCTTAGCTTTCTGTAAGACAAAATTAGAGAGACCCCATTAATTTGGATTACTAGTGGACGGACTGACTGACCTGGTGGTCTTCAATTTTAATTGGGTTAAAGGTACGTCTCTACTAGCCTAACCCTGGAGCCAATTTACGTAATACAAATATCATGATATATATATATATATATTTGTAAATATATAAAACTTAATTCAAGTAATTATATATGTTGAGGCTTAATGATAGAGATGTTAGAATTCATGAGGTTCCATCAATTAATGTCTCATGAAGGATATGATACATAATCTTACCTTCTTAATGTTTAATTTTTGTCTCACTATTTGAGAGGTTCTTGATGAGACAATGATTAAGTGTTAAAAACATATTTAAACTATCCTATTTTGAGTTTCATACCTAAACTATTGGAAAGTTTCATACCTAAATTATCATTTATTAGTTTGAGAAACACACCTCAATAGTGTGTATAATACATCCTCTCTATTTTTTTGAAAGAACCTTGTCACGTAGCATTCCAGATAAAATATTTCACATTGACAAAAATTAAATAAACTATTAATATTAGTAAAGTCAAAGATTAAAGTATTTCTATCCCCAAAAAAAAGAAATTATTTTTTTAAAAAAATTAAAATATTTTTCTCACCCAGTCCACCACTCCCCCAAACAATCCCTCGTCCTTTTTTTTTACATTTCTTTTATAAAATATATTTTTAAAAAAAATTATATTTCGCCTTGTTCCCCACTCCTTCCTAAAAAATGTTATTATGTTTATTTTATTTTTTAAAACATTTTTATTTTTATTTTTATTTTTTTAAAAAAATAAATTATAATCATCCCATCTAACCTTCCGCTCTTCTTCTTCTTCTTCTTCTTTTTTTACATTTTCTCATTTTGTGTTAGATATGTAATTATATTTTTAGGAAAATATTTTTTTCTACTTGCATACCGAATATAACAGTAATAAAAGTTTTGCGCCAAGTAAAAAGTACTTTCCTAAAATCATATGTATATATCTAACACAAAACGAGAAAATTTTTGAAGAAGAGGGTTAGGTGGAGCGGGGTAAGATTTTTTTTTAAAAAATAAAATAATATCTAAATTATTATTTGAGGGGGGAGGGGGAGGGAGGGGAGATGATGTAAGATTTTTTTAAAAAAAACTTTTATAAAAGAAATTTAAAATATAAAAATAAAACTAAAAAATTTGGAAGAGGAGGGGAGATGAAGTAAGATTTTTTTACAAAATACTTTTATAAAATAAATTTAATAAATAAAAATAAAACTAAAAAATTTGGAGGGGGTATGGTGAGAGAAAGTGGTGGAGTGGGAGAAGTAATTTTTTTTTGGAGGGGGACGGGGAAGGGGGATACCAATACTTTAATCTTTAATTTTAACTAATTCTAATAATTTATTTAATTTTTTGTTTTTGCTCATTTGAAGTGTGATGTCACAATTTTTTTTACTTGAAAGAAGAGTGTAGTATACACACCATGATGAGAGCGGAATAAAAGATAGAGGTGTATTTCTCAAACTAATAAGTGATAGTTTATGTATGAAATTCACACTTACAATAATTTAGATATAAAACTCAAAAAAAAATTAGATGTATTTTTTATACTTATCTCAAAAGTATATAAACAAAAAAAAAAGAATTCCAAAGACTTGGAAAATAAAGAATAATTCCAAAGACTTGGAAAATCTTCGCAGGACCGTTTCCAAAAGATTGAGACATAAAGTTTTTTTTTATATATATATACATATATATATATATATATATATATATATATATATATATATATATGAATAATAATTGTTGGAGAAAATAGACCGGAAACTTTATGAAAAAAACAGAGGCACAATGTTAAGAGTATTGTATGCTAAAGTCTTAGCTTTTTTTGGTATCTTAAATCAAAGGAAAGTACAGCTTTATATAGACTTGAAATAACAACATGATATAAATGACGCAATAAAATAAATAGTCAGGTAAGAAAAGCTACTATAATTATTTAAAATCTATTTTATTTTTTAATTATTATAATGACTTTTATATTAAATAAAGTGATTATACTTTTTTTTCAAATTTAACAATTGGTTGACTACCTAACTTTCGCTTTGTTGGTTATGATTCGATTCCCACTTTGTAATTTGTCTGATGTCCCCTTCCCCTGCCCCTAATTTTAGAAAAGCAAAAAAGTACTTTGAAGTTTTCTTAATTTCCTTTAGCATTGACTTGTTCTCCTTTTTTAAGAATATGAAAATTGTGGTTGATTCTATAAACAAATTAAAGTAGTCAAGAAGCAGAACAACACACAACAAAAATTATTCTGTTTTGTGTCCTTTCATTCTACACATATATGGCTTGGATGTCTAAACATATTCTTACAATATGCTTCTTTTTGGTCATGTGTTACCTAACAGTAAAAGTAGTGCCTATTCATGGAGAAACAACACCTCACTCTCAGTCTCAGGTGGAACCAAAACCCAACCGCCAGAGCTCAGGTAAGTAGCTACTTTTTAATAAAAATTCTATATAAATCTATAACATACGGAATAGTTCAGGTAAGATTTTTGATTTTGTAAGATTTAATCGAAAAATTACTGAATAAAATTGTGTGTAAAATATATTTTATATATTAAGTTTAAACATAACAACTCATAAAGATTTTCTTCTTGAGAATGATGAAAACGGTTGTAAGCCATCAAGTAATTAACATCTCAAAGTCCCCATTTCTAAACCAATTCTTAAATTTAGTTCAAACATCTTGAATAACAAGCCACAAGGTATTTCAATAATTTTGAATAGCAAGCATTACAAAGTACTAAATATTTTTGCTCTCATATGATTTAGATTTCTCTTATAGAATATTTAAACACACCCAATTTTTGAGTCTCCTCTTAATTAATATTTTTCCCCTCGTATGATTTGAATTCTCATCTTTGATTGATTATCTTTATACTAACTGTAGAATAGTGGGATGGATCTCTCTTTTTACCCTTTTTGCATGTTCAACTTTGGTACAAGAAAAGTTTCTTGAACTTGCTTAAAATTCAGAAAAATGTATTCCAAAATTAATTCATCACCTTTTAAATAGTAAAAATAACTAAAAATTCTAATATATATATTTATATTTTTATTTTTTATTTTATTTATTTTTTTAAACCAAAGTCTGGTGCATCATGCAAGTATGTATGAAATTTTTACGTTTGATTCTTACATGACAGTTTTAAAAGATACTAAACACTAATCAAACCGTATTGATACCAAAAAGAATCAAGGACAATTTCGAAAAGTGTATTATTAGTTACGAAAAATATTATAATATAAAAATTAATATGATATAAAGTTTATTAAATAACCAATCGAGCCGAATCATTGACACCCCCTGATATCACAAGTTTGGGTAAATTAGTCTTTTATTGTAAAAATGGTGCAAGCAAACCACTTTTTGGTCTACCTCTTTTTTTTTTTAATTTTAAAAAAAAAGATGGGATAAGAGAAAGTGAGAGAGGATTGTGAGATGGGAAATCGAATCTTCAATAACAAGGTGAAAGTTGAGATAGTCAATCAACTCAATCATGGTTTAAAATGTAATGAAAAAATGGTCAATTTTTAGTAACTTAAATTCTAAATTTGTAGCTATGTATGCCTAATTCATCTATTAAATTTATTTTCCTAGTGCTTATGAAATTTTTATGGTTGTTATATAGGTCCAATAAATGGATCGCATAAGTTGGAAAGAGTTGGTTCAATTGCTGATAATGGATATGATCCTGATTATGGGTGGTTTTCTGTAAAGATAAGTCTTGGCACACCACAACAAAATTATAGTTTAATCATTGACACTGGTAGCCGTTCGACTTGGGTACGTTGTCTATTTTGTACCCAAGGTTGCACATCAGACGATCCTCCGTATGATCCTTCTAAATCATCCTGCCAAAATACATTCAAAAATCCCTTTACCGCCTCTTATGGTGATAATTCGTATGCAATAGGCTTTTGGGTATGTGATACTCTCATTATAGATGGTCTTGATTCAATAAAGAACTTCGAATTTGGTTGTGCCCAACGAATCTCCGATGGCAATGGCGAAAATTTTGTTAATGCAGCTGGATTTCTTGGACTTGGCAAAGGAGACTCCTCTTTGGTATCTCAAGGTGGTGCATCAATGAAAGCGTTTAGCTATTTTGTCCCAGAAAATGATGGTGGTGGAGATCTACAATTTGGGGATAAAGCCACAGAAAAATCTAACACTTGTACAAATCAAATTACATCAATGCTAAGTGGAGGCGATCAAGAAAAATACTATATTGATTTAGTTGGAATAAGTGTAGATGGAAACGAACTTAGTGTTCCATCGACAGAATTCACATCTGGAGGGACAATTATAGACAGTGGAACGGTCATTACTCGATTGCCACAAGTGGTATACTCTGCACTTCGTGATGCTTTTAGACAGTACATGTTCAGTTATACATTATTAGATAGAGTCGATGAGCTCATGGACACTTGCTACAGCTTAGAGGGAATCGAATCAATCGCGTTACCAGAGATTAAATTCCATTTTGGGCAAGAGAATACTATTGATGTGACTTTGACAAAGGAGGGAACTATATGGAGGAAAGATGATACAGTAAGTTGCTTGGCTTTTGCTGCAACACATAGCTATGGCATTATTGGTATCGTTCAACAGCGTGGATTCAATGTGCTTTATGATTTGGAAGGGCAAACAATTGGATTTGGCACAAACTGTGCGTGATTACTTGTATAATCGATTTAATAGCAAGTTTTTGTTGTTGTTGTAGTACTACTTCTTATTGTTGTTGTAGTACTACTTCTTCCGAGGGTAAAAACTTACTCCCATCGGATGTTTGCATCAAGTTAAATAATAATTGTTTAATTGGAATACGTTCTTATGATTTGACATAAATATTTTGTGCGGAGAAATTTTTTACTCGTAATGACAAATCCAAAAATTTTAGCCAGGGAGTTCAACATTTTCAAAGGAGTGAATAGTAAAGAAATTATTGAATGGGTTAATAAAGATAAATTAAAGTATTGTTAAAAATCAAACTAACAATATATTATATGACATTAATATAGTAGTCGTACCGCCTTAATCGGATTCAAACCAGCAACCGATGGGAAATTCTGAACTCCCTTGACCTAATACTATGTATTAATTAATATAGATATTATAGTACTAATTTACTAGTATTAACTATTGTTGTTTAAGGAACGTAAAAAAGGGCAGTCCGGTGCACTTAAGCTCCCGCTATGCGCAGGATCCGGGGAAGGGCCCGACCACAAGGTGTTTAAGGAACGTACAAAATTCAAAATGAACAAATAAAAAATGAACGAAAAGAGTATATTACAATATATGCATACTTTGTATTAGAACCATATCCTTAAAATCGAACTCATCAAAATAAAATCTTAAAATCTCAAACCCACCTTTATTCGAATCAGGGTGGCATTTATCGAGATTGTTCCATATACCAAAAACTATAAACATCAACCCATGTAATACAAGTTAACATATACCCCAAAATCCTGAAAGAAAAAAAATGTATATACTTATAAGCCGAATATGGAAAAAAAAACGAAAAAGAAAATGTTACATAATTATTCTTTATTCTGTATTAAATATTTTAAACATCAACCATCATGATAAGGCCATTTAAATAAGAGAAACTTACATAAATATACAATATTAAGAAAATATTTATCATCTATAGCAATAAAAAAAATTCACTGAACACTTATATGGCCATTTAAATAAGGAAAAATTACTCTTTTACACATATTCTAATACCATATTTACTTGTATTCCCTATTATACCAAAAAATATCCAAAATCCCTCTTTTTCCTTTAACTCTCTCTCTCCCTCACTGATACATCACTCTTCCTCCCTAAATCCTCGCCTAAATTCGCTCTTCTTCATCAGTTTTTGAGATTTTGAATTTCTGAGTACTTCTGTTACTCAATTTCAAGGTTCTAACTAAGGTATATTTAAGTTTTTCCTTATCTGGAATCTCACTTCATCCTCATTCAATTTGATTTCTCCTAAAATTTGTATCATTTGATTTCTTCTGTAAATCTTTGAAAAATCTTCTAAAATTGGTATTCTTTGCTTTCTTCTGTAAATCTTTCTATTTTTTTAACTCATATTTTCAATGATACATATGGAATCTGTTCATGGTCTCACACAGTTGAATAAAAATCAAGGAATTCTTGTTTCACCTGGTTCTGATTCATCTTGGAAAGGTTACGACGAGGTTAGATCCAAACATCGTAACGATCCAGCAGTGATGGATAAGCTACATGAGAAATTGAAGTCGAAAGCTCTAGTTAAACATGCACCCAAAGAACTAGACAACAAGATTGAAGGGGTTACATCACGCCCTAATCTCCCAAAGGTATGGGTTCAATTAAGTTTTTTTAATGCTGATTTTATGAAGGTTTTTTGATTCTGATACAAATTGTTTATGTATCAGATTCTCATATATCAAGCGTTAACGCTTCTAATACATAATGTGTTTTTTAAATGTCATTTTTCTGGAGATTTACTACTTCTGATACATCGTGTTTAAGTGTCAGTTTCTATTGTATCAAGTTTTAATGATTCTGATACATCTACATTTATGTATCAGATTATAATTTATGAAGCCTTACTGCTTCTGATACATCTTCTGTATATATCAGATTCTCATGTATCAAATATTTTAATGCGTCTGATACATCGTATTTATGTATAAAGTTCAAGTTGTACTTAACCATTTTTTATGACAATGCAGGAAATGAAGTACGCCATCAAGAAGATCCCGTCCCACCCCTTGAGATTCGGCACGGCATATAGGGCTAATTTTATTGATCATTTTGAATCATCAATAGGTGAAGAAGGTATAAAGTTATTTAGGCAATCCATATTTGGTCACTACTTAGATATACCAAACTGCAATTTTCAAGGGCAAATCATCAAATGCCTCTTACTTCTTGAGGTAGAGCAAAAAAACAAAGAGGAATTGCACATTCGTCACGTGTAAGGTAATATACTCCGATTTATAATAAAGGATTTTGCTATCATTACTGGTTTGTGATGTACCGATAATGTTAATGACTTTCTGTACTCTGATGATCCAACAAGTAGATTATTTTTTATATATTTTTCTGGTGCAAAAAATGGGGTCAACAAAGCTCGTTTCGTTGAGCATTTTTTGGTTGAAGGATGGAAAACAAATGAAGACGTTGTTCAGATGACCATTCTCTACTTTATCCACACTTTTGTTTTTTCTCAACTAGGTGATGCACCTATATCTATTGATGATTTTAAAATGATAGAAGATGGTAGGTATGAGCAATACCCTTGGAGGAAAATAACATTTTCTAAATTGATAAAAAGAATGAGGCAGGAGTTTTCAAATGCCAAACAAATGTATCATCTAAGTGGCATGCCATACGCTCTGAATACATGGATATATGAATGTGCATCTCAAGTTCCCTCTGAAATGCTGTAAGAGTGGGTAATAAAATTTCCAGAATTCTTAATTGGAGTGTTGTTGCCGTGAAGCCAAAATTTGAGACCTTCATGTCTACCATCTTCAGTGAGGTACATGCATTGAAGATTATTCATTTATGCACCGATTCATTATACATAACATCTAAGATGCATTCTATATTCGTGTCCTTGATACATTATAATTTGATTCATAAAATAGATGTATCGGTGCTATATTTATGTATCAGGTTATAAATGTATCAAGATATAATGCCCCTGATATATCTACTTTATGTATCAAATGAAAATGTATCAAGCTATAACCTTTCTGATACATATAAATGTATGTATCAGAAACTCATTTATCAGTCTTTACAGCTCCTGAAAACTCTACCTTATGTATCAAATTATAATGTATCAAGAATTACATCTCATGATACATCTGTATTTATGTATCAGATTTTACTGCTTCAGATAATGTTGTTTTTTTATCAGTTTCTCATGTATCAAGGATTAATATTTCTGATACATCATGTTTGTGTACCAGAATTATCATGTATCAATTATTCACTTATTTTCTGACAAGCAACCAATCTTTTTTGTAGTATCGATGCTCCAACATTGTGCCATCTTAACATGAAATGGAATCTATTGTTATTCATTGCAGTCAACATCAACCTGAAGCTTCTACATCAGCTGCCAAGGTTAATTTTAAAAAAACCTCAAGAAGTCCCCGAATTTGAGGACTTTTCAACAATACCACCCACAAAATTATTAAAAAGATCCAGTCATGTCGCTGATACATCTTCTCCCCCTCATTCCAAAAGAATGAAGACTACCCCTGCTAAAGAACCAATTTAAGTAGAAACAACCAACATGCATAAGGATGTCATACTACCAAATGAATCAGAAAAGCCTGTTTCTCCTGACAATGTATCAGCGGCGAAGTCAGCGGTAGGAGGTGAATCTTCCGGTCATTCAGAGTAAATTGTTCATATGCAATTCAAAGCATTAAAAAAGTCCATAAAGAAGTCTCTAAAGAAATACGTAAGTTATTACTTTAAGATGTATCACATAAAATATACTTTTAATTATTTGATACATTTTGATTTTTTATATAACTGTATCAAGGTTGACCGGAAGTTCGAATAAAATTGATTCAAATCATATTGATCTTTTGAAAGCCATCAACAGTATAGCGCACCGCATGAATGACACATCATCTCAACTTAAAACAGATGATTTTGATCAAACATTCCATGTAGTGGAACAACAACAAGCACCTACTGGATCGGAGGAGCACAATCTTGCAAATAAATCTGACCCACCCCAAGCAAATGACTAATCTAATGTTTAGGAAGATATTAAGGTACATACATCACGTAATATTTGATATTTATACTTTTAAACTTCTGGATATATTTCATTTTCATATATCATATGTAAATATTATTATGTTTTCAGAGACCTAAACCATCCACCATGATACAACAGGTGGACAATGTATCAGAACAAAATATTTCATTAGATGTTTCAGAATTATTTGATCAGCATATTTCTTCTGATACATTAAAGGTAATGTATCAGGAACAACTTGATGACCAATCTGATGCTATATATATATATTGTATAATCTCAACCTCTTTAAATATATAGATATTTAAACATTTCGTACATATATATATCATAAGTAAATGTTATTATGTTTCCAGGAAGCTGAATCATCCAACAAGATACAAAAGGTGGATGATGTATCAGAACACAACATTGTAGTAGATGATGCAGAATCATTTGATCAGCATATGTCATCAGATACATTAAAAATAATGTATCAGTACAAAATTTGGTGAAGGTAATATATCATTTCAGTAGTTTTTTTCTTAAGTGATTATTTTTATTACATTTGTAGGAACCGGCAATATTCATTATTACACCACAATTAAAGGATGTACCAGCACACCAAATGAAACCACAAAGAGCAGATATTGTTCAGCTTATTGCTGATTCTGATATATTACAGGTAATGTATCAGATACATTATTGAGATAAAGTCAATATTAATAAATTTTGTAATGACGTTATACATTACATGTAGAACACTACAAAGAAAGATGAAAGAGTAGCCATTGATAAAAATGATAAAGTAGAAGAGCATGTTGAGAAGATTGAAAAGGAAAAAATCAAACCAAACACATCGAAATCCAATACTTCAACATCGTTATCGACCGAAACTCTGGATGTGATAGATGCTCTAATTTACGGACTTCCATTACTAGCCATGCCATTAACCATTGTTAGTCATGAGCAAGTAGTTCAGGATGAATGTCTACTACGCAATAGCCAGCTACCTACCACTCTTCCATCGAAACTCAATGTATTGCCAGATGATGCAAAGACACTTCTTCCAAAAAGTAGGATTCTTTCTAAGATCTTACAATCGTCGTGTCTATCAAAATTTGGGTCGAGTGAAAAAGGTAAGGAAAAATTGACATCTGTTATGCATCAAACACACCTTTTTGAAGGTTTTGATATATGTTATCATTCCCCATCCGAGTTTATCACAAACTACTCTCAATGGATAGATAAAGGACTACTAAAATCGCATGACAAAAAGTAAGTATGATATATACAAATTATATCAATACAAGTTGTGTATTATATATGTTCTGTTATTTAAATACAAGCTTCTATTCAGGAAACTGAAGGAGGAACATCACAGATCCAAGTGCTCTTCATTCGGCTTTGAAAAAATGGACTTTGTAGTGGCATTTTCTCAAGATAAGAACTGGTTCTACCTAATGTCACAGTCAAACAGATGCTAGAATGATAAGGTAAAAATTTCATCATAAAGAATTTGATACAAGTCATACTTACTATCTGATACATAGAGATTAATGTATCTGATACATACATAATCTGATACATGCAGTTTGTTATTGTATAACTAATATTTTCTTAAAATATGCAGCACATCGATGTAATATTTTACTTTATTTGGAAGAAATCAAACATGCAGTTGAGCAATCAGTATCGATACACAACGATAAACTGCATTTTTAAAATTTTCATCGAATCTGCACACACATGCTACTATCACATTCCACCTGACATTTCTACCCAAGAAGATATGGCAAGGGCCTCTGTTACAACTCAGCACGAGAGATCTGTGAAGAATATAATAAGAGTTTTCTCAATACTAGCGGGGTTGCCCTGACATTTGATAGATAAGTTATACATACCCGTAAACTGTGACAGGGATTTTCATTGGGTTCTTGCGGTAGTTGTATTGAAAAAAAGGTTGATACGTGTGTATGATTCGTCGCCTGGACGAAGAAGTAGCAACCCTTCCCAAGAGATCCAAAAGATAGCAGCAATGCTACTGACATACCTGCAAGATAGTGGTTTCTTTGACAACAACGAACATACTGATTGGTCGTCGCTTGATTCATGCAAGGACAAATCAACTGGTAACATACTTGAACCACATCATCCATTTGCAGTTGAATACGCTGAAGGATTGCGCAACAAAAAAGTGATAGCTTGTGAGTATTAACAATTATATATACATAAATCATTAATATGTCAATTTTATTTTTTTTAAACTTGTGTATTCCTTTCCTTGCAGGGATTGTAGAGTTTTTCTGGTCATTTTTATTGAATATCTTAATGATGGAATTTCTATTTCAAATACTGGACTAAACGTCGAATTCTTTCGTTTAAAATATGTCGCACTCTTGTGGAGATATGGTTGTCAAAAAATCATGGATGGTTATGTTAGCGAAAACGACGAACCAAAAAAACCTAGGAGAGATATCTCTCCAAGTCAAGGAGAACTGATGGATGCCCACTAGGTTTTTTTTATAATAGTAAACATTTTAGATGTATCTGCTGTTTTAATGTATTTGATACATTAACTGTAATGTATCAGAATCAGTAAGCAATTGAAATGTAATAATCTTTCTATATATCAATTGAAAAGATTTGTATGTTTTTCTCATGTGTCAAACTCAAATATAAAATCAAAGTTTATGTATCATATTCTAATGTATCAAACTTGTAAGCCCGGGGCATCTTGCTTATGTATCACAATAACATTTACCAATTTTTAATAAATCTAATACATATATTTTTGTATCATCTTCTCATTTACAAAACAGTAATTCTTATGATACATATTGTTTATGTATCAGATCCGCTTGTATAAAGATGTTATGATTCTGATGCTTCTTTTTTATGCATCATATTCATAAGTGTCAAGCTTTGCAAATTCTGATACATATTGTTTGTGTATGAGATTTTCATGTATCAAGATTTATTGATTATGATACATCATGCATATGTATCAAATTCTCATTTCTCAACATTTACTGATTCTGATACATTTTGTTTTTGCATAAGAATTTCATGTCTCAAGATTTAATGATTATAATACATCTTGCTTATGTATCAGATTCATATGTATCAAGATTTACTGCATATGGTACATCTACAACCTATATCAACACAAGATGTTATATATCATCCACAACTCTTGTGGAATTATGGTTGTCGGAAAGCCAATAATGTTTATGTTAGGAAAAATACGATAAAAAAAAAACTCATGTGAGATTTCATCTCTCCTAGTCAAGGAGAATTGATGGACGTCGAGTATTTTTTTTAAAAAAAATTGTAGTAGTAGAATGTACAATTTTATTTTTCACCAATTGTAAACATTTTAAATGTATCTGCTGATTTAAGTATCCCGATACATTATATTTAATGTATCAGAATCAGTAATGAAGTGAAATGTACTAATCTTTCCGTATATCAACTGAAAAAATTTGTATATTTATCTCATGTGTCAAACTCAAATATAAAATAAAAGTAGATGTAATTATATGATTCAAATAGAATGTATACCGGGATACTACAAGCATCATATCTCTTTAGAATGAAATAACAAGTCTTTCTGTTGTGACCTTCGTGGCCACAACGTCCACAAGAATTTGTGCTACTTCTTATCTTCTCACTAGCAAATTTTTTTTTCTTTTTTTTGGTCTTCCTGGCATCCTTTTGTATATTGGTGGCAAGATAAAATCTTCCAAAATTTTCTTTGCAGCAGACCAATCTTTCGTATCTGGCATTGGAATCATTGGTAATTCATAAGTATTTGCCAACGCCTCTGGCTTGTAGTAATCAACACAGTATGGGTGCAGGTCAGTAATGTTCTTACTCTTCAACACTGTAATTGCATATGGACATGGTATCTCGTCTAGTTGAAATCTGCCACAATTGCATGTTTTTCTTTCAAGACACGCAATGTATCTTATACCTAATTCATAAACAGAATAAAGATATTCTGATGAAGCAACAACGTGCAGGAAATAAATTTCAAATATATGTATCAGTACTTATGCATCACATACACAACTATGTATCATAAATGATGTAAATGGGTAATAATTATCACAGAATATATATAACTGATGAAGCAAAAAACTGCAGAAAATAAACTTCACATATATGTATCAGAACTCATGTATCAAATACAGATATGATATATCAAAACTGATGTATCAGTATATAATTATCACAGGATATACCTCAATGATGAAGCAACAAACTGCAGAAATCAAGCTTCACATATATGTACCAGTACTTATGTATCAACTACACATTTGATGTATCAGAACTGATGTATCAGTTTATAATTAGCACAGGTTATACCTAAATGATGAAGCAACAAACTACAATAATTAAACTTCACATATATGTATCAGTACTTATGTATTAATTACACAACTAATGTATCTATACTGATGTATCATTATATAATTAGAATATGCTATACCTAACTGATTAATTAACAACCTGCAGGAAATAAACTTCACATATATGTATCAGAACTTATGTATCAACTGTAGAACTGATGTATCATAACTGATGTATTAGTATTTAATTAGCACATGTTATACCTAACTGATGAATCAATAATCCGCTGGAAATAAATTTCACATATATATATCAGAACGTATGTATCAACTACAGAACTGATGTATTAGAACTGATGTATCAGTATTCATTTAACACATGTTATACCTAACTGATGTATCAAAAAATTACAGGAAATAAACTTTACACATATGTATCACAATTGATATATCAACTACAGATCTGATGTATCAGAATTGATGTATCAATATTTAATTAGCACAGTTTATACATAACTGATGTATCAAAAACCCACAGGAAATAAAATTCACATATATATATATATATATATCAGAACTTATGTATCAACTACAGAACTGATGTATCAGAACTGATGTATCAGTATTTAATTAGCACAGGTTATACCTAACTGATGTATCAAAAAATTGCAGGAAATAAACTTCACACATATATATCACAACTGATGTATCAACTACAGATCTGATGTGTTAGAATTGATGTATCAGTCTTTAATTAACACAGTTTATACATAACTGATGTATCAAAAACCTGCAGGAAATAAACTTCACACATATGTATCACAACTGATGTATCAATTACAGAACTGATGTATCAAAAATGATGTATCAGTATATAATTAGCACAGGTTCTACCTAACTAATGTATAAAATAACTATGTATCAAGTACTTATTTACTTAAAAATAACTGTCGTGTACCTTCATTCTCGAGCACTTGATCGTGTTTGATACTAGGATATCTTCGAATTTCCTACCCAAAGTATGTTTTGTATAAGATGCTATTTTCCTATTTTTTGCAGTTCCAACCCCCAAATAACATTCTCGTTTGCTTTAAAAAGTCAATTATAGGTAGCTCTCGTGCTTCAACAAGACATCCATTGATACATTCTGCGATGTTAGAAGTCATCATTCTACCCCTGTTGACAGTGGCATGAACCCTTGACAACTTTTCGTATCCTGTATTTTTTAAATAGTGTGCCACCCGGTGATCAATTCTTTCAACTTTGGCCATTAATTTATCGACTTCATCTTTTCGATATGCCTTGGCCATTGAATAGTAGAGGTCACTTAGTACAACTTTGCTCCTTCTGTATTTAGCACACACATTTTTCCATATATGCCATATGCATGCAAAATGAGGGACATTGGGAAATACCATGCTTACACACTTGATTATGCTTTCGTTCCTATCTGATACAACACATATATTGTCCCTCTCACCAAATGCATTTTTGAATATCTGAAAAAATCACGTCCATGATGCATCATTTTCTGTATCAACAACACCATATGCCAACGACAATATGCAACCTAAAAAATCAATAATAGCGATATAATAGTTATTAGAATTCATAAGATTGACAACAAACGTGACAAATGAGACGACACACTGTTATTCAATAAGCAATAGTATCAAAAAGTAATACTTGCCCCATCAAGTGTGCTAGCTGATACAAATGTCCCTTTATAAGGTCCATCAAGATGCGCACCGTCAATAATAACTACTGGTCGACAAAATTGAAACCCACTCATCAAGGGCCTTAACGTTATGAACAGATACATGAACTCATCAGTTGGTGACTTATGCATACTTATGTACGAATTTGGATATACGGTTTTTAGCATATGTATGTATACATGCAGCTGTCTATATCCATCAATAGGTTTTCCCCTTAACATCTCCAAAATATGCTCTTTTGAACGCCATGCCTATTGATAGGTAATATCAATTCCATACACTGATTTAATATCCTCTCGTATATCATTAGGGGTGAGAATTCTCTTATGATTAACCAATTTAGGTACTGTGAATGCACTAACAAAAGCCTTTGTAGCATTAACTTTGTTGAAAATCCTATCTCTTAGTGCATATGAATGTTCACTATTGAAATGTCTAACTTTGAATATATCAGATTTTTTCCAACATGAAGCTTTCATTCTCCAACAACAGTCGTCTGAACAACATACTAACACATAACTGCATTTTTATAAAAAAAAATGGCATGTATCATACCAACATTTTTTCATATGTAATACCACCAAACAAAGGGACATTCTGATAGGAAGTGTGTCAACGCATGTACTTGATATATGCTTCTTAGTATGTATCATGAACAAAAAACAAACATGCATCAGATACACAGATTCATATGAATCTGATACATACTGACAGCAATATTTTTTAAAAGTATAACTACGATTATTTTTTAACTGAGTTACAGAAATAGAGTTTTGATGTATCATGACAGGAAAAAATAATTTTTTTAAGTATGTATCAGATACACACATTCATATGTATCTGATACATACTGTTTGATAATATCCAAAACCAAAATTTCTAAATGCAGACTATGCACATATATTTTACTGTTGGATCTTTTAACCTTGAAATTAAATTCATTATTGATTTTGTATTTGGCCATTACATCAACTAGAGTTGCTTTGTCCTTATAGAATTGATTATCCTTCACTTCCGCACCATTTGTATCAGTGATGTAGTTTGTCAAATCCAATTATGGTATATAACAATCTGCAGCATTACCAGATTCTTCTAAACCAAAAATTTGAGACTCATTCGCGTTTGATTCGGCACAAACGATTGCTCCAGATGTATTATCGAATGATTTTATCTCATATCTCTTTTTATCAGAGTTTGATATGCATAGGGGATAATTTACGAATCCAGACTCGTTCTTCTTCAACTCTGTGTAAAGATTAACACTCATATCATTACGAATATATATTGACAACGAGTTACCTTCAACGATGTATCAAATTTTAATATTTTTCACTGATTCATCTACACTCAATTCAGTAGCGATTGTTGCTTTTAGATTTGAGTAAGATACATTATCACCGACAACGATTCCATCACTTTTGTATTGTTCATAACTAACATCGGATTGCCAAACTCCCGAATGTCTCAGTAGTATCGGAATATTCATATCGATTGATTGATGAAACTCGAAGTTTGGTTTGAATTGATGCTCTATTTTTTTCCTTGGAGACGATGCTCTGTTTTTTGGCTTGAAACTTTATGTACATAACTATTGCCTTTTTAATCAATTAATCCCATTAATTAGATCAATGATTAATTTAAAGAGCCAATCATACCTTATCTCAATCTACTATCCATAAATAACTGATGTGCATTAACTATTCTACAGCTAAAGTTGATGTATCAGATACATAACTTATGTATCAGCAAAACTGGAAAAAAAAAGTCGAAATCGACTTTTGTTTGAATTGATGCTCTATTTTTTTTCATTGGAGACGATGCTCTATTTTTTGGCTTGAATCTTAATGAACATAACTGTTGCTTTTTTTAACAAATTAATCTCATTAATTAGATCAGTAATTCATTTAAAGAACCAATCATACCTTATATTAAGATACTATCCATAAATAGCTGATATGCATTAACTATTCTACAGCTAAAGATGATGTATCAGATACAAAACTAATGTATCAAAAAAAAATTGAAATCGATTTTGGTTTGAATTGATGCTTTGTTTTTTCCATTCGAGACGATGCTCTATTTTTTTGCTTGAATCTTAATGAACATAACCGTTGCTTTTTTAAACAAATTAATCTCATTAATTAGATCAGTAATTGATTTAAAGAACCAATCATACCTTATATTAAGATACTATCCATAAATAGATGATCTGCATTAACTATTCTACAGCTAAAGTCGATGTATCAGATACATAACTAATGTATCAGCAAAACTGGAAATAAAAGGGAAATATGGTAATTTTGATACGATGAGGGATGTATAGTAATTAGATTTTTCCATTATGGGATTTAGGTAAAGTTTACTTTAAATAATGCCTCCTACGAGAACCCTATGTGAAGCGTAATATAAAAATAGATAAGAAAAATAAAATTTAAGAGTTGACTTACTTTGCGTGAGGCTCAAGCACCTATCTTATTATTTTTTTTAATATTTTTAAAAAACTACTACTCCCAACAAAATTAAATAAAAAATTGTTTCTTAACAACTATTTTAAGGTCAATAGTGACATCATTTTCTCTACATCCAGAAACTCTCGTGTCTTTGAAGAAGGAATCAAGCTCTCAATTCTTCACTAATCAATAAGTCAAAAAAAGAATTGAAGAAACAATTATTGAAAAGTTAGCAAAAAAGAAGGTAAAAGACATTGCGCTCATACTCTCATTATATTCCATTTCTCTCCTATGCACTCCGTTTTATTTATGTGGCGATATGTATGTGACTGAACTTGGAAAATAAAAATTAGTTAATATGAAATATTACTTATAAATTATTTTGTTCTATTTCGGACGAAACTATTATTTTTCTGATTTTTAAAAAATATATCCAACCTAATATCGAACTATACCATTTCTAGCTTATTTATAAGTCCATTTTTATAATATTTTGGAGTCATTATAATATAATATATTTTTTGTTAACACTATCAAACGATTATAGTAAAATATTAGGTTTCTAAGTATTCAACATATGGGACGAAAGGAGAAGTACGTAGGAATATCCAGAGGAAATGAGCTTGGAAATATGTGCTAAAAATAGATGATAGAATTGGGGGGGACCAGGTGAATATGACTGAGATAGCAGACTTCCAGCAATGTATTGAGAATAGAGGTTTGATGGAGATGCCAACAATTGGAAGCAGATACACATGGAGGGTTGGACATGGAGCAAATAGAAGAATGTCAAAAATAGAATCAGTGTTCATTTATACTGCATGGATGAATAACATGCCTAATTATAAAGCAGACTTCCTATTAGAACGGATAAACGATCATTGCCCTCTGAGGCTACATTTACTCCAGGGACAGAGAAGAAGTAGACCACCATTCAAATATTGTAATGTGTGGACGTCTCACCCTAATTTTACAGATATAGTGAGAGAAGGGTGGAACCAACCAGTATAGGAATGAATTATGTTTAGAGTTGTGAGGTAACTCAAGCTTTTGAAATAGAAGTTGAGATTGCTCAATGAGCAACATTTTAGAAATATAATTACCATGGAAGATGAGGATAGACTTGCTCTTGCTCTTGCTCAAGCTCAGACAGTCTTGCATACTGACCCTCTAAATGAACATCTACAGCAGGTAGAAAGGTAGCTCAGAAGTTTAGGCCGTTTTCATACCTTGCAGAAGTATATCTATAGCAGAGGAGCAAAGCAACATGGATCAAGTCAGGTGATGATAATACAAGATACTTTTTTTGATAATAAAATACAAAAAAGTACAGCAAGATATAATCCAAGTTATAAATGATGAAGGGCAACTGCAAATTAAACAAGAGAATATTGCCTTAGTTTTTGTTAAGTTCTATCAAGAGTTGTTGGGGACAAACGAAACAAATAGAATGGTTATTGTGCAAAGTATCTTGAGGGGAGGATGTGTACTGACTACAAGTTAATAACTACAACTTCTAAGGTCATATACAACAAAATAAATAAAAGCCACCATGTTCAGAATTAACAACAAGAGCCCTGATCTAGATGAATTTGGTAGTGTTTCTTCAAATTATCACCGCTAATTGTAGGTGAGGAGATAACTAATGTTATACTTGAATTCTTTGAGAATGAGCAGTTACTTAAGCATATAAATGCAACTACGATAACTCTAGTTTCAAAAGTAGAACAACCTCAATATACAAGCCAGTACAGGCCTATAACTTGTTGTAATGTTAAATTCATCTCAAAGTAATTTGCCGAAGACTAAGTGAGGCGATTCCTATGATAGTGATTGCAAATCCAGGTGCTTTTGTAGAAGGGGGGCTCTTATCCACAATGTATTAATCTGTCATGACCTATTAAGGCATTATAGTAGGAAAACAACTCCTAGGTGCTTTCTTAGAAGAAGCCCTGAAAGGTTATGAATTTTCTATACCTTTTGTCAATCTTGTTATGAAGTGTATGACCTCAACTAATTATTTACCATTAAAGTAAATGGTGAAAGATAGTGTTACTTTGAAGGAAGACTGCGATTTAGGCAAGGAGACCCAATGTCCCGTCTACTATTTGTGCTTGTCATGAAATTATTGACAAGGGTCCTTAGAAGAATGAGTGCACTGCATAACTTTCAATTCCATTCTATGTGCAAGGCTACAAAACTTATGCATTTAATATTTGCCGAGGATTTGATATTATTTTGCAAAGGGAATCTCATTTCTATTCACAAAATTATAGAGGCCCTTAACCATTTTAGTGCTGTCACAGGGCTTGTGGCCAATCAGGAGAAGTCTAGCATTTTTCTGATAGATATAAAAGAAAGACTACAACAGAAGATTTTTCATAGGATTGGATTCACTAAAGGATCCCTGCCTATTAGATACTTAGGAATGCTCTTGTCCTCAAAGAAGTGAAACAAAATGTACTGTCATCAGCTAGTGGACAAGATAACAAGTAGAACAAGCACTGAATATACAAAGCAACTATAATATGTTGATTGACTATAAATTATAAATATTATTTTATTCTTAATATACAACTTTTGGGGTGCTGTATTTATTCTTTCGCAAAGTGTGATCAAAGAGACTGATAGAAAATGTAGAGATTAATTATCTAAGGGGAAAATCTGAAGGGCATATGAAAGTCTCCTTAGTTGCATGGGTAAGAGTTTGTTTGCCAATTTTTTGGGGGGGGAGTGAACATTAAAGGATGTGAGGACTGAAATCTAGCATCCATTGAAAAAGTATTACGATAATTGGCAACAAAAAAATATGTTATGGATAAAATGGGTTCATGAGATATATATGAAATATGTAGGAATATCTGGGGCGATTGCCCACCTTAGGATAGTAGCTGGTACCGAAAAAAATTGAATAGCTTGAAGGAAAAAATGGTGAATTGGTACACAAGTGGCATACATAAATTAACGACTAATGATATCTACTCAGTGTCTAATAGTTATACTGATATGCTGGGACCACTGACTAGACTAAGGAAAGTGGGCCTATTCTGAAGTTCTATTATGCTACCTAGGCAAAGGGTGATTATGTGGCTAGCATACCAGAATAAACCGCTCACAAAGAGAGGATAGATGCTGCGATTACACATTTCACTTGCAGGAGATATTGATTGTTGTTTGTGTGCTACAGATATGTTAGAGACTCAACAACATCTTTTTATAGATTGTACTTGGATTGCAGAGGTTTAAGAAGCAATGAGTAGATGGTCTGGCATCCCAATCCCAACCCCAACCAAAAATGTAAAGGAATACAATATGTGCTAGATTAAGAGCAGACAATGGAGACAATTTCACAAGGAGCTAACAACAACAATATGTGATACCTTGAACTATAATGCATGACAAGCAAGAAATTGGAAAGTGTACAGGGATTTGAATATAGATACAGGGTTTATAACCATACAAATACAGAAGGGAATTCGAGAAAGGGTTAGCATGAGTGCAGGATCTAGGAAAGCAAGAAGATGTCAAGTATTAATACAGAGAATTTGTTTGTCCTTTTTGGCAACTATGATGGAGGTCTAGATTGAAGCTGAATAATCTTCCTAGAAGGGGATTCAAATCACTAGATGCTTTTAGATTGTAAAAAATGTAGAGTTGCTTTGGTTGGTGTAGTAACATTCACATTTTATTTCCAAAAAAATAATATCAAAATATATCTTTTTAATTTTGCGTGAAAAGAAGTTTTAGTTTCATTATAAGATACATTTGAAGAGCACAATTTTTTTTTTTATGTTTTTAATGATTTAATCTAAGTTTTTAATTGCATAGTACAACATTTTAACTTGTTATTTCTAATGTTTAATGAATTCTTGAAGTATATTTGCAAAAATATTAGGGTAATTGTTACTTGATTTAGTTCATTTTTAAAAAAAATTTTACCTCGATCTAGAAGCTAGCTTCCACCCTTTTGCCCCTTAGTAATCAGTATACCAATACAACATTCTCCATTTGGATTTCCCGAACATAATAGAAAAACGTATAAAATTCGAGCAAAAAAGTAAAATAAGAAGGATTCGTTTGATTTCATGCATATATTTGAAAAGTAAATTGAAAGTTTGAAAGTAAGAGAAAACATTATTTTCAAGTCGTCTTTGATATCACTTTTTTTTTTCTTCCCTTTTTTGATTCTATGAAATATTTTGTTTGAGAATAGTGACTGATAAGTATATAACCTTTTTTGTTTTAAAAAAAATATTTGATTGAGAACAATTTATTTTGTAATTAATTATTATGAAATTAGTTATATCATGATTGTTATCCACCATACACTATTCTTCTGTGAAAAGTTATGTCGTGATTTTATCACAATCAAATATAAAATAAACTCATTCTAAAATTAGTTATCCCTTATCACTCGTACCAAAATGAGCTCTAAAACATTAACTATTGTATTTTTCAATAATAAGGCTAAAAAGTGTAATTTCCACTTGTTTTTGGTTTAATATGAAAAGGATATTTTGATTTGAAAATTACAAATGGGCTGGTTCGGGTTCGGGTTCGGATTCGGGGTTGTCCGACAAAGGGAAGTCGGATCCTGTTCTCTATATAAAAGTTTCCCTCTGATTGAAAAAAAGTAACAATGGCCATCACGGGAAGACCCGTCGATAATGGAAAATCAACAGAACAAAGGGTATGTCTTCTTCTTTGTTTGGGTGAACAACCTAATGTTTCTTTCTCTATATATATTCCTTCTTGCATTACAGCATCTCTCATTAATGTTGTAGGTTTCTTTTGTTTGTATTTGTAATTCTATTGTTGAAATCAAGGTGAAGCATTGGTAGAATGTTTAACTGGTGGAGGCCAAAAGATTTCAGCTTTAATACATATTGTGTTTCCCTAGTATAGTATGCTACATAATGGAGATACCTACCCCATAGTCATGCAAAGGGTTAAAGATGGACTAGCTTTTGGAGCACACTTGATGTAGATTTGAGCAATTTAGGGATTCGAATTACAGCTAGAGCAAAGGAAAAAAAAGTAAGAAGAGAGTAGAAAGCTGTAGATTCTCATTCATATAGTAAAATGGAGTCTTTCATCATTAATATACTCAGCTGATGCATCTACAAAACGTGATTCTCCGTGGGACTAAATGTTCTTAACTATAAAATGCAAGTAACCCAATTGTGTACTTACTATAAAGAGTAAAACTGGAGTAGTGATAATTAACTCATAACAACCCTCACTGCACCATCGCATAAGCTGAATGTACTACTTCCATCTGCAGCTCATAATCATGTGATTGCTGGGGCACATCAATACCACCCCCTCAAGAACATCCTTTACCTCAAGGATGAAATGCAGGAAGTTGAACCTTCAGGGAATTAACATCCTCCCAAGAAGCCTGATCTTCTGGCAAATGTTTCCACTGAATGAGCAATTGAGCAACAACTTTATTTCCCTTTTGAATCATCTTACGATCCAATACCTTAACAGGTTGAGGACAGACCCCATTTGAATCATCTTCCCCAAGCCACAGCAGGTATATTCAAAAGCTGCAAAGAGCCAGAAGTCCAGGAAAGGCTACTGAATCAGCCTTGCTTTTCTGACACACACCACCCTTTTGACATAAACCTCAACTTCCTTTTTTTATCCTCTTCCGACAGAACAATGCAATCACTCTTCTATAAGTATGATCCATCCCAGAATTGGTCTCCCATCAGTAAATCATGCCACAACTGATTATATGAACTGCTCGTTATTGCTAATATAATGAACATCAAGCCGCTAGTCTTATATAAAATTTCATTATGAATTTGGGGAACAGAGGTTCATTGCGCTGTACTTCACTACCTTGAAAACAAACAATATATTATCCGATCTAGGGTTAATTTCCTAACTCTTTCAACTTTCAGAGAGCTTAATAACTAGTAATTTCTATACTCAGTAGGAGTATATTCGATGCTTCTGTTCTTTCATTAGAAAGAGAGTGCACTATTCCATTTTACTAGCTTTTCTGTAATTACTGAATTCATCTGTTGAAATTTGTGTGTCCGTTAGAAATCAAGCTTTTCCTCATATTATCCATCAGAAACTTGTAATTTTTCCAGGATAGTTTGCTTTAAATTCTGTGAACCATAAGTCCTGATAATGCAATTCATTTGCACAAATTCTGCTTTAGGATACAGTGAACCCATCTATGCATGTCGGTACCCCTGTGGCTAATAGTCGACGGGAACTTTTACAGGGATTCCGCAGTAGCCCAAAAGATGTTCAGATGTACCATATGCATAACAATTTGATTTGGGTTGGAGCATGCCTCTTGGAATGAACTGTCTTCCATAGTCTGTACAACATACTCTATCTGGTAACTCATAGGTAGAAACCAGGAAATAAGGTTGATACTTTGGATTGGTACTTTGGTAGTCAATGGCAGAGCCACATAGACGGTTGTCAGTTGAACATCCTTTGTCAGAGAATTATACCGTGTTTATAAAAATTTATTGTACATATTTATTAAGATCTTGAACACCTTTAGGGAAATTCGGGCTTCATCATTATTGCTAGTTGCTAGTTGCTAGTTGGGAGTGGAGACTTCGATATCTGATAAGAATGGCGTTATAAGGTCCTAATAAAGAAAGGAAATGTATGTTCTGTTTATTCTTACTCTAACTACTAAATTATTAGAAATAGGTCCTTGATTAGGCATACTTTTCTTTCTGATCTGTCATAGTGAAATGTAATCGAGTTAGAATGTGCTCCCACAGCTCTTTTATTGGAACAGTGTCTTTTTTCCTCTTTAGGTGGTGTCCGAAGTCAAAAGTAATTTGGTTGCAGCAGGAGTGCGGCTTGTGAAGAACTTAAATGGTAGTCTCATATCTTATCCTTGTTGAATTGTTTACTATTTGACATAATTTGCACATTGATCTGTAAGACTTAACTTCCATTTCAAACTATTTCTTTGTGAGTCAGCTTGTAGGGCCAAATTTCAGGATATTGATCAGAGAGAACGTGTAGCTGCTGCAGGAAATCTTACTGGTATTGATGATTCTGAGGTATTTCCAATGTCCCATGGCAATTGAACTCAAATGTCTGTGTTTGTTCTGTGGTTATAGGCATCTTGTAATCACAATTTTTAACTTTTGATGTGGCGAAGGTTGTTGGATATCTCAATAACACGAAGGAGATTCATTACAAGAAGATCATATGGGAAAAAATGAATAAAGAGTTCGCTAAGGTATTGCCTTCTTCCATCAACTCTTCTACATAATAGTTTTAACTATAGAGAATTTTGGCTGAAGTAATTGGCACTTCTCATTAAGAGCAAATGCATTTCTTCTTGTTCAAGTTCGTTTTATAGTATAGACAACAGTATCTTTTGTGTTTCTTGTGGTGTCATGACATATCAATTCATCATCCATATGCATTATCCTTGTTATCTTGTTTCCTGCTGGTTGTCTTCCACCTACCTGTCCACCCCCCACCCCCCCTCTCTTCCACCTTCTGGTTGTTTGATTAGACCTATTCCTATGTTAGGTTCCTCTGTTAATGTTGAAGAATTTATATCCATAGTGAAGACTGGAAGTTTTAGAAATGGAATGCCTCTAAAACCACTTTTAGCTAGGCATTGCTGCTGATCTCTCTCTCTCTCTCTCTTTCTCCTCCTCTCCAGTGGAAGATAGCTGAAAAGGTGCTTTGTTAGCCTAAACTTAGGTTGCTGACAGTTTATTCATATGCGGTGATGCCCTGTTTTGATCCATGACTTCACTGTCTCCTTGCCATCTTTTGTTAGACAAACAGAAATTCATGAGATAGGAATCGGTACTAATGAACTCAGTGGTTCCAGTGTAAATGATAGAAAAAGAAAATGGTATGGCATTGTAATGCAGTCTTTCATATGCAGATATGCAATTTCTGATCAACAACTTCACTCTCTCCTCTCCTTTTTTCATTAGATAAATAGAAGTACCTTAGTCTCTGTCTTCTTAAATGTACGACTCCTCTATTGATCTACTAATGACCCATCTATTTGAAGTTGTAATTGTTCAACTTGCTTCTTTCTCAGGGTGATAATAAACTACATGCGAAGAAAAGAAAACGGGAAATTGGAGGTAAAAAGGATGTCCATGCTAAGAAATCTGCTAAAACAACGGAAAAAGTAGAGAACAAGGTGCGCATATACCAGCTAAACATCCTTTTTGCTCATTCTATGTATTTTAGATGGTAGAATGTGCTGATTATACTAAAATATAATTCAAATATTTGCAGAGAACAAGTTCGAAAATAAATTATAATGCTTTGCAGAAGCTGACTGATGAATGGGTACACCTTTCTACTGCCCTCTCCTTGTACTTTAGCTACGGATGTCCAGCGATGTGCTTAATGCACGTATTGTTTGTCATAGGATCGGTAAAACGGATCCAAAAAGGAAAAAAGAAAAGGGGTTAATTTCATTTTAGCTATTTCACGAGCAAATTCTTTCGCATTTGACATTGTTCTTTGAATTGTGTTGCAGAAGCAAGTTCCTGTAGAGGCAGTGCTAGGAGGACTGGAACCTAAGGCCTGTGCAAACGGTGATTCAGTTGAAAACCTGAAAATTGGGTTCCATGAGCTTGAACAGGAGAATGAATATCGTGAAGATGATGACTCGTTTAGGGACAATGATGATGATTCATATTTTGGATATGGAACTGGATACTACAACAATAATGAAGATTTTGACGCTGATTATTGAATCGTAAAATTTATAGAGATCTCTTTTTGTTATTTTCTACTGAAAGCTGTAAGATGCAAAGAAACAATAGAGTAGAAGGGCTAAACAATTGAATGAGCTTGTTAGTTTATTTGGGGTTAGAAATGCAACAATAACTTGCATTTTACTCTACTCTTGAGGTGAAATCCGAAAATTGCTCCTCTTCACTTTGAGTTGGTGCTTTGTTACGTTCTCAGATAAGTGTAAAATAACCGGTGAAGTGATAGTTTCCTCTCGTAAAATTTCAGAAATAGTGAGAGTTTTGAGGCCTAATTATCAACCTAACGATAGTTTGGATAGTTGCCAAATGTAGTGAGAGTTTCTGAAATTCTTTCTATACGAGTGATATAATAATACAACTCACAATTTCACTCTTTATCAGTGATACAACAATAGATACAAAGGAAATTGATGTATCACTGATACTAGGCGAATTAAAACTGTTATATTATTGATGTAGGGCGAATTTCAAAAACTCTCCTAGAGACTCATCAAAGTAGTAAAATGAACTCATGAAAAAGGAAAGAGAACTGATATTAAAAGAATTGTGATTCTCCAGAAGCTTCTGCTGAATTGAAAGACCCTCAAAATCATTCAGGTTATACAAAATAAGTTATGAGCTAATCTAGAATTTAAGCCATCTCTTTTCCTTTTCCTTGCTATGAACTGCATTTGATGCCGATGCATGAGCAGCTTCAGCAGTGGCAATAGCTTTACGAGTTTCATTTAGCTTCCTCATAGCAGCTTCATAAACCGGCTTATCGTTCCTGTTTCGCTGCACCATTTCTTCCAGTTTCTGAGCCTGTATCCTCAACTCTTTTATCTCATCATCATATGCAACCAGAGACCTCCTATCTTCTTTCTTCTCTTCTCCTTTTGCCTTTCTCCGCCTATTTCCGGCGCTATTGTTCATGGTTTCTTCATGCACTGCAAGCTGAGTATTGATAAGACTAAACACATCTGGTCTTGATTCCTCTTCTTCCTTTGCAGCCCGAGCTGCTGCTGCAAATTTCTTCTCACGTTTCCTCTTGCCACCCCTACTTCTTTTCTTATGCTTTTTGTCTTCATGCTCAGCTTTCTGGTTTTTAATGGCATGGTCAAGAGATTGTTTTGGTGGAAGAACTTTCACAGGAATAGGATTCACCATTCCCTGTCCAGATGCGCCTAACCCCATTCCTTCACGGTAACCCATGTTTGCCATCATCCTGGAAGCTATGCCACGTGTGTGATTCTCCCACTTAGCAAAAAGTGTTGTTTCTGTCTGGACACCACGCTGCAGGGATGTGCTTTCAACAAATCCCAACCCTTCTGGACTATCATCTTCAGAGTCACTAGAATCAGATTCTTCCGAACCTGAGTAATTCTCTTCTTCATCACTTACCTCTGCATGTTCAGACAGTTCAATATTTTCAGCTCCAAGCATAGTAGAACTTCCATCATCACGGAAAACAATGTGACCCAAATTAAGCTTTTCATCCCAAGACCCAAGTTCAGCTTTTTTCCAAAGTCCAGCTTTGCTATCTGAGCGAGCCCAGATGCTGGAACCTGCAAGTGATGAATCCCATTTCATAGGGATATACTTCTTTAACGAGGATATTGGAATGTCGATACCTGAAATAACAAAAAATTAGACATCAATTGAGTGTTAAGAGGATCAACAAACTACAAAAACAGCATACATTATCACGCGCTGATATATCCAGCAGTAAATCTGCAATTCAATGTTTATAATCAGCCATCTAAAAAAAGAGCAAAGAAAAATCAACCAATCGAATCCGGTATATTTTCCACGTTCATAGGAGTGCACTTATGTTTCTGCTACACGAATATGATTTTTTTGGGCATTTCTAATAATTTCTATCTTTGTTCCATTTTTTTGGCATTTTTCATTTTCGGAGTGTTAACCCCGATTAGCATTAGCAGACTGCAGTCAACTGTGCTTAAAAACTGCACACCGTTCAACCCATTGCATTACAATGCAGATCATTCGAGTGTAGCAAGAGTTACAATAGGCAATTTATCAGTTAAAACTTCAGCACCATTACAGAAAACTTGACAATTATTTCTCTTTTCAACGGAAAGATCTTTTTCTTACACAATTACTTTTATTTCAAATGAAACAAATATAAATTTTTTATTTGACTACAGGATGAAAGGGAAAACAAAAGTCTGATTTCTCTCATATTTTCTCCACCAGGGATAGACACAAAGAAAGATGTGAATGTCAAACCAATTCTAAGATCTCTGTCCAGATTCTGTTCATTCGAACATACCATGTGATAAGCGGCAACTACTACCAAATCGACATCGCTGCTGTAGAAAGAACTGGCACATCTGCACTAGCGTGATCTATCATTAGCAAGTGATGAGACTTGAATCTAAGCACTCTGAGACTAGGAAAGCCACAAGAAGACTCAAGAAGCAAGGACTGCATAGTCTGAAAAAGAGATATTAAACAATTTCACTGTTTCTCAAGCAGAAAGGGAGGTGTACTAAGATTTACCTATGAACACAAAACATACCAAATATCAACATGAGACGAGTGCATCAAAATTGTAAAATGGAAGTAAGCTGCTAGGACCAACACAGTAGTTCTTGCCCAAACTATGTGGGTTTATGAAAGGTAGTGGAAACAAATTTTCTTAATTAGACTGATTAACACAAAGTAAACTAGCATTAGGTTCCACAATTTTTGGTAGTAAGATAGATAGAAAATATGTTTACATAAAGTGAAAAGCTAAAATTTATCTTTTGGTCTCATCAATGAACTGCACTAAATTCTGTTAATATAACTATGAAGATTGTCATCAGTTCATCAATCTATCCACGTGTATTCAGAACACTCAGTTTCAGTACCTACGAGTGTATAATTGCTTTCTGTGCCATTGCCCAACTTGGTATTCCCCACAAGACAAGCAAAAGCTCTTAGGAATGAATCTTGTCCTTTCATCAATTTTCATATCTAGCCTTGAATAATGGCAATCCTTTCAGTAATCTTTTTTAATGGGAGGGCAACATAGTGAAAAGTGAAGTAGAGGTTATTTTGATGTCTCCAGATAACAATTCCAGTGGTCAGAAATACGGCGGAGGCTGCATCTCATCAAATCTGTAAATGCTCATCAAAGTTCCCTTGCTCTGTATTTTGAATTTTCTAAGTTCTGGGATCTCATTTTCATTATTTTGAACTTCTTTTTTTTTTGAAATTGCACTATTTAAAACTTTTTAGTTCTTTTTCTTTCTTTCTATAACCGGTTGGGTTAGAGGTTATCACTGGTATGGGTTTTGTGGCATCCAATCTGCTTGCACAAGGTTTGATCCCCACACAGAATGTTACAAGCAAAAGCCGAAAAGAGAGAGAAACCCCGACTTACAGCATTTGATATGGTTACATTTTGAAGCTAATGGTACCCTTATTAAGGTGTTGCCATTGGTAATGAGGAAAAACTTGCTATAGCAAAGATATTTAATCTAAGTTGCTCGGACTCGGGTGCGGGTGTCCGAGAAGGATGCGAATCCAAGAGTCGGATTCGGCAAAATCTAAATTTTAAGATTCAGAGATAGGAATCTGAGTATGGATGTGGGTGCGGGGATTCAACTAAAAATATTCAATATTATAAAAATATAGTTATAAAAGAACTAAATATGGTTTGGTTGATACAGAATACATGAGCTTGGTGAGTAAGCTTGAGCATAACAATTACGGATGTTGTTAAAGACTGCAAACAAACTACAGAAGCATCGTTAAGATAAGGTACACACCAAATGATCCAGGCAAAGGAGGATAATGGAATATAGAATCAAGCTAAGAAGTCCCAAGAGGAAACCAATCCTTTATCAAAGTAAAGAAAATATAATTAAAATGATGCATGAAAACACTGACAACGAACCTTGGTTTTCGGAGTTCGAAAGAGAAGGGGAAGAAGCGGGGTAGAGGACGAAAAAGAGAGATCAAGTTACAAGCAGTCCTACTGAGAATAAGAAAAGTCAGTTCAGAAAACATGCAAGAAGAAAACAAAGGTTACCCACCACCATGTTTTCAGACGTTGGAGCGTGGAAACAAACTTTTGCAAAATGAGAATCCTCCAACCCCACAATTAGACCATTATACCACCTTCCATCATTATTGCGAAATCTACATTTTGATCCAACAGCATACTCTTCATCCACTAGCGGTTCTCCTTCAATCTCTATTGGGTCAAGAGGCTCCACCTCAACATCAGCAGGTTGTTTCTTGGAACCATGTAAAGAAGCATCAACCTCTAGCAACAACCTTGCACGTTTTAAGTGAAGGAGGCCTTCCTCAGCATCTTTTATAGACTGAACAAGCTCTTCACGAACCTGTTTACATAAAGATAGCAATTTTCAATTATCTCCTTGCACTTGAACACAGGAAAGTACAAACCTCTATGCTATCCCAGAAAGTCTGATTTCACAATTAAATAAGTCATTTTCCTATTAAATTGAATGATGATTGCTGACATTCAACTTCTCAAAACTTTCATACAATGTTACCAAAAGCTCATTTAAGGCACCCTTAAACTCAAAACACTATGAATTTTGCACCTTTTAAAACTAAAGCCCATAACTTAACTCCACTATGGAGCGCTTCTTAGAGCTTTTTGTCCTTCGACAACACTGGCATAAACTGAAAAATCTATAGTTTTTGTGTCATTTCGCCCAAAACCATACCTCTAATCAAAACTTCTTTCTTCGTTTTAGGATTCAACAAAATTTCATAGAAGGAGGTTGTAAAATGAAAGGGGAAAAAATGGGGTAGAAAACCCTAGTTTGAGGGAACAAACCGAGAGGAGTTCGGGATCGGAAGGATCAGAAGATAGGGCTTCGGTGAGAGAATGGAGAGCGTCTTTCTGCTCTTCTAATTGAATCTCCAGCTGCTCTTCCAGTGCTCTCTCTTCCTCGTCCGCCATTTCGCCGGATTACAGCTACCTCCTCCACGGCGACGGCCGGTTTACTATCAGTTACAGAAAATGATTGACCTTCCCCGTAATAATTTCATATAACGAAATTAAATAATATATGTTTCTAGCAACATCTTTCGCTTAACTTTGCTTTGTTGCAACAAATATCACAAATTTAGTTTTTTGTAATTAAAAAACTAATAATTATTTAAAGACTTTATACAATATTTAAGTAAAATTTAATTTCTTTTGTAAAAAATAATATAGTAATTTTGATACAATAAAATATATATATTTTTTGATCATCCATAAATTAATCCTCAAATTGAATATTTTAATTGTCCTCGGGAACATCCGATAAAAAAGAATTGAATATTTTAATCTTTGTGTTTTTATTGAATGCAGACAATCCTCTAAAATTGTCCAAACTTTTTATTTAGTTGCTTTAATTAGACATATTGAATTTGAGGAGAAGTAAAAATATGTTTACAAAGTATTGAAGCGAAGTAATTAAATAATAGAATATGACAGGGCGTCAAGTAAAAGATTAATAGGAAGGCAAACGTATTCTTTTTCCATTCTCAAAATATTAATATTATCTATTCTTATTTTCTTTTATCTTTAGATACTTATTACTATTTGTTATTTTTTAGCCTCGATATTTTGTTTTTTTGTTGTTGTTTCTACTTATTATTGGTACCTCTTTTTCATTGTACGTTCAATAAAGCATCTATCAAAAATAATTATTTTATTTTTTAAAAATAAAAATAAAATATAAGTACACTCCACTCTCCCACATCGTATCTATGAAATTACATTTCGCAAAAAAAATATGTTTTCACATAATTCATCCCCTTTCATTGTCACCTTTCTCCACTTTTACTCTCTTCGTTTCGTTTTATGTGACATTTTTTATTTGTACGATGTGTAAGAATAAAATAAAAATTTTAAAAATTGTGGTTTAAAATAATTTTTGGATATTTATATGACTGAGAATCATTTCATTAATGATAAAAAAGAAATTTCAAAGTTAAATTATTTCTAATCATAATAAGATAATATTTTTTTGAGACGAACTAAAAAAAAGGACACCACATAAAATAAAACAGGATGGGGTATTATTTTCAAAAATTATCTACAATCATCTCCCACTTCTATCAATTCCAGAAATGAATGTTATCACATAATTTTTCTTCAAAATTTCAACAAGTTGTAATTCATGATTTCCTTCGTCTTCTTTTTCGTTGTACAAACTATATTAGAGTACCTTTTACACTTCATTATTTTTTTTTGGTTTTTGGTTTTCCACCCAGTGCTTGGAGTCCGCATTAAAGTTCCGATTAAATTCGAATAGTTCACTGCAGGACTCATTTGGGGGTGGCGCTCCCAACATAATTTTCTCCATACCCAATACTTGAACCCGAGACCTCTAATTAAGAATAGAGCAGTCACACTATAGCACCACAACCCATATTTATTCATTTTACCCTCATGTTAGTTCTTGTAATTATATTCCAGTAACATTTGATAGTTTCACTCACCATTAAAATTTGTGAAAGCAAATTATATCTCAATACAAATTTTCTTTATTGTTGATAGGGAGAAGAAGGAAATTAAAGAGGGAGGGTTATAGAATTTAAAAGAAGTAATCTTTCTTTCTTTTTCATTTTTTTTTACTTGGCTCCAATACTGCAAATAGATATTTCATTTTACTTATCTATTTTAGCAAATCAGTAAAGTTTTGTTACTTTCTTTTCATACTATATTTAGTATAAAATAATTATATAAAATAGTAATGGTCAAATTTAGAGTTTCAAAACATCATTAATAAAATATATCTTCAATTAAAATTTTCTTTTAAAATGTATTAGGTAGCATGAATCAAGTAATACGAAACAGAAAAAAATAATTTCTCTATAAAAAAAAATCATGTGTCGAATAGACACATAATGACAGCTTAGAGCTTCTAACAGGAAATCACACCTCAATTGATGATTGGTTTCTGATTAAAAATGAGGAACTTTCATTGCTTAATTGCGATTCATAGCTACATATTAGAAGGAAGAGAAAGACGAGCGAGATTGAGAGGAGGAGAGGTGAGTGGATTGGGGGAGGGAGAGGGAGAGGGAGGAGAGAGACGAGCGAGATCTAGAAGAGAGACAATAGAGATACAATTGATTTGTATATCTGATCAATAATTGCATCACGAATATAATTGATATAAGTGATTGTATCATATGAAGGAGACGAGCGAGATTGAGAGATTTCAAAATTCTCCAATTGTTAAAACTGTAAAAAAATTCCTAAATTTTGTTCCTCACTAAAATTTCTTCGTTTCTTCTCTATAATTCATCTCCGATTTTTAATTCAACCTGTTGTTCGATTCAATGGAAATCACTGTATATGGAATTCACAATGGCAAATATCACCGTGTTGTTGAGACAGTTTGAAAGTTGAATCCTAATAATATTTAGGATTGTTATAAATTGATGGAATTCTTCTTAAGAATTATGCTACAGCCTACATATGACATCTGCTTGATGCTGATGCTATTTCAAAACAATTGAAAAGCGATAAATTTAACCTGAAGATTTGAAATGAGATGGAAATGAGATTGTTTATAAAATTGAACAAATAAAAATATGATTTTAGACTGTATTCATTGTACATAACGGCGAATTAAAATATCCTTGATAAAAAGTAGATATTTTTATTTACATACAATTTTTTTTTAATAATGTCAATATTGTTTAAATAAAATTTAAATCATAAAATTTACTATTAATTTTTTTAAGGCTTAAAACAAACGCTTTACTGGTCATACTTTGAGCCAGTAATTTTTTTTCCCATTTCCAAAGAGGTGGTCTTGCCTACTCAAAAAATATGACAAAATGAATTAAAAGAATTAGACGGTATAACATTAAGTGGAGCTATGGTAGGATGGTATAACACTTTTTACTCCTAATGTTGAGCAACAACTATAACTCTATGTTGGGTGATATGAAACTCCATCATGTTGTCAAGACACAGTTTCATTCTTTGGCTGACAAATAAAGAGAGATTTAATGACTAAGGACAGATTCACCAGACTACATATTCCCCATTCATAGTGTACTTTGTTGTCTTTGTGAGGAGTACAAGATGGAGAACCAACTACATTTATCCTCATAATGTAGTTGGATAAGCAAATTGAAGGACAAGTTGGAAGTATGGTCTAGTATTTCATTCGGATTGTATATGAAAATTTTACTTTGGAGTTTCGATTTTTGGATTGAAGAAATTACAATCCAAATAAGTTCGGATTGGAATGGATTTCTTATGTTTGGTTTTGGATTAATAGATTTGAATATTTCCAATTTTCAATTTTGACTTTTGAAGTAGGCATTAACAACCTCAATTTATCTAATAGTTTTCTCCTTAGAATGTACAACTTTTTATAGTTAACAAAGATTGAAGCTACCCTGCCATCCATACCGTGTAATTCCCATATTGGACTTAAAGACTATAATGGATCGAGTCGTAAGATACTAATCTGTTGGACCTTTGGAAATTGGACTTATTAGCATTGAGCACATATAATATAAGGTAGTGCTGAATATAAGACATAAATTTAAGGAATACTTCCATGGAGAAGGAAGGGAATACATTTGCAAAAAATAACAAACTATATACAGTTGGAAAATTGAAATGCTTTTATTACAATTTGACCATACTTTATTTTTCTACTGCAGTAATACAATATATATATGTATTTTATACACTTTGGACTAAAAAATGCTCACCTTCTTCGGCATGAACACTTGTCAGATAGGTTAGCTATAACAAATCCAGCGAAGACCTTGAAAACCAAAGCAGCAAAGAATCGCTTCAGTTTGTAACATGCTAATTTTTTTCAGTTTATAAAACATACTCCAAGCATGTAGAAAAGTATTATTTTTTTTTGAAGAAAAACCTGAATGCATCCAAGAATGTACACTGCAGAGTAACGACGGCCATGAACTAGCATGTCAGCGATCATAGCAAGGGGTATGGTCAATGACATGCCCAGTGTCGCAACTAATGGTGTTGTCCATAATACTGAAAGTGCCCTGTTTCATATTTCCAGAAATTACCAGTGTTAATCTAAAAAGATATAGAGCAAAAGAATATATCAATGTAGAGAAAAGATTAGGGAAGATTCTGGAAGAGTCTGAGCAACACAAATTTAAGGCAGTGATCTTCAATACAGCAGAAGTAAGGACTCTGAACAGCCTGTCCCAGCTAATTGGTTTGCTCTCATTGCAGTTTATCTCCACTATCATCTGATTAGCTGATGCGCTAAAGCTAAATGAGCAGAGAGGTAGGCTTAATCCCAGGAAATGTTTTCTCCTGTGTTATTCAATATGTATCGAGTAATCGAGATGATAGAGATTATCTTAACCTAAGCAGCAAATGAAAAAGGTGGGATCTAACAAAAGATCCAAATGAATTTATTGGAACTCAAGATTTAATGCAACTTTATTCATATTCTAGATTCTATGGGTTTTGCCAGTCATTTCATAAGGGAGAAGGTCAAGGTTTATGTTACTAGTAGATGATACATGCACAGAAAGGAGCAACTGGCAGATATCCTGATCAAGAGCCTTGAAAAGAATCAGCATGAATACCTTCCTGTGCAAGCTGAGGTGAAAAATATCTTCTACCCTCTAACTTGAGGTAAGTGGTGTGGAAGAAAAGAGAGCGGGGTAAGGTTGGCGAGCAATGTGATAAGTCATAGCTGTGGTGTAATATGAAAAAACAGTTAATGAGCTTAGTTAAGTTAATAAGTCGGCTAGAAGCTAATTTAGTCGATTAGCTAATGAAGTTGCTATATACTAATTGAAACTAGAACTAGATGATGGAAAGAACCATCTTTTATCTTTTTCCATTCAGTTGCAACTACTCAAGTTTCTTTCCCCTACTTTACTTGTCACTCAGTTACACCAACTCGAGATATCCATTGATTGACCTTTATCAACAAGATTAATAGTATTGAAAGTCTTCATAATTCTCACATAATAAAGAATCTCCATATTCAGGTATTCCTAATTTAATTAACTCTCACTTCAAATAGTTTAACTTAACTTATTTCTGGCAGTGGCATTCCTATATAAGGAGCCAAGCTTGTATCTTGTTTACAATCAATTCAAGATAAGTTATCCGTTCTTATTTTGTCACAATGATAAGTGCTTGTACGTACCATAAGTAGTCACAGAGAAAACTCCCAATGAATCCATTCAGCAGCACAATCTCGGCAATAGAAGCTGAGCTTGGGAAATCAAACTTAGGTTCCAACCCAACAGCATTTAATGGCCACACTGGGAAAAAGAATAGGGTGTGATAAAAATCAGTAATACATAATCAATTCTTTAAGGAAGAAACTCAAATTAAGGATGGAATATCATATGGCTGGTCGCATCACAGTTGACTTCTGGAAGTTCTCTCCACTGGCTTATGGATATTTGTATTCCACCATTACGGAAAAGATTGGCTGTCTTTCCTTTTCAAGATGCACCAAAAATATCCAACTTCTATTCTTATAAAAGATCAAACTCTGTAAGAAGTAAACTCTAACTTTGAACCAGCTTCCAATATATTATAATTTCTATGTACAACCTTCAACTCTTCACCTACTCTTAAATTCCATTCCAAGTCAAAACTAAGACGATTAAACAAGAATCTAATATATGGAATGAAACACTATATCATCATTAAGTACAATAATAGTACAACAGAGCCAACTTAGACCTAGAAGTCCCAAAAGAACACATTTTCATCACAAAGGAACCAACTCCAAACCTAGAAAATTCCAATAGAACTTATCGAAATCAGTTCCAAAATTTGAGCACTACCTAAAGAAAATCGTGTTCCTTACAAGAGCAATTGTGTTACCTTTTATTAGATAACTGAAGAATTTAATATACCCGGGGTTTTCTCTGCATCCCTTTCTAAAAAAATTAACAAGAACTGATCACCTTGTTCAATTCTTGTGTTTCTTGATTTATACCGACTCATAAGAATGTTATTATTTCTTGATAGACCAAACTGAGGGAATAGTGGGCAGCTTCTCTAATTATGAAAGAAAAATTATGAAATTCATGCTGTCAGTAATTTCCAAAATGTCCATTACCAAGCCACCAAAGGCCAAACAAAGTGAATATGCCTAGATATCCGAAGAACCTCTCCATATCTGCCTTTTCTCCTGATCCAGCAGATTTCTTGAGGAGTACTGAGTACATCAAGAAAACCGTACATAGATCAAAATAAGAACCATGATACTCGAATTATCATTGTAAAACAGAAGTGACAATTTCATCCCAAAAGTGATAGATATCCTACCTGTGAATAGGCCATAACACACTGCGGAAAGAAGACCAAAAACATCACCAATAATGGAATGCTTAGCAGTCCTGTCAGCGGCAATGAACCCACAAAAATGATGCACTAGATTTAGACATTAAAAATAGCAGATGGAAGTAAATTGAAAAATCCCTAATATTTGTCATCCTTACAAAATTGAAAAGCCAATTATATCAAGAACCAGGCAGGTTAGCCATGATCAGAAACAAAGTAAATATATTGTGGAATTATTTGCCAAAACAGCAGGTTATGGTCAGCTTAAGCATATCTTTCTTAAAACAGAAAAGGAAAACTTTACTTTAAACACCCAAAAGTGTTTCATAATGGCATCATTTAATTGAATGTCAATGTGGAAAATTGTTAGCAGACAATAAACTTTGTAAGATTGTAATGTCCTTGTGAGAAGAATTGGAAAACAAAAGAATTATTCAGAGAAGTTTCTAAGATCTTTTGAATGGTTAGCCTCTATTAAACGTTCTGTTAGGTGCCACTCCTAAAGGGCCTTTGAGATCTTAAGTTTTTGATGACAAGAGAAACCCGCAGCCGCTATCTTTTGGGTGAGCAAAGGGTAAAACCCCCGCTTCTATGCAATAACTCGCAAACCACACAGGAGAGGTAACCTACACTAGCCTTGGAGATCTTAAGTTTTCCATCAATTCCTTCTTTCTTTTTTTTTTTTTGGATGACCGTTGTGTTCTAGCCAACTTTCACGCATCTCGACTAATTCCACGGGATACCTGCCACCTCCCACCAGCAATAGGTACCAGGTAACTCTGTCCACCAAGGCTAGGAAAGATGGGAAGAATCACCTAGTATTTTTTGTCTCCGCTGAGTTTTGAATCTGAAACCTCAGTATTCTCAATCACTTCATTGACCACTAGGCCACATCTTAAGTTTTCCATCAATTCCTACTTTCTTTTCCATTCGTTCTGGAATTAACTGCCTAGTTTTAAATTATTATTTTTTTGAAACTGAACATTTTCATTTTATTCTGTTAACCAAACATGCTGCAGCGGCGGCCTCAACTACAAAAAGGAGCCGTAAGTGCCTAGTTTTAAATTTTTCCTACATTATTTACTTGATCCTGCTCTCCGTTTCTCTATGTATTAAGACTGGTAAATATCCATTTCAAGTTACAGGTGCAAAAACCAAGCTCCTTAAAGTAGGTATGAGCCTTGAACTGGTCTTATTATCTTTCCAGCAAACCATCAGCAACTTTTATGTCACTTTCACCAGGAATGCTCCACCCTTGCGGCGATACATGGTGATGGAAGGAAGCTAAAGCCATGAAATGAAAATGAAAACCAGTAAGCTACCAATCAAATTGATATTAGAAGAATGGCCTTTAGGTTTGTATATATATCCTGAGCTTAAATTGCATGTATCATTTCAAAGTTACTTATTGAAACTTTTTCACATTTTTTGTTTATAACAATTGTCATTATGAGTAACTTTTCGAATTTCTCAATTGTTCATGGAAACAAAATGAAATAAGTAATATAGAAGCACAACTTGTGCAATAATAACATATCAGCATCTAATGGAAGAACAAAATGTTGCAGTAACGAAGAATTTAAAATGTATGTTAAACTTGGATAAAGCATCTTCTACCGCTGCAAATGTAGTTTATTCCTCTAATACTTCGAATTTCATCTCAATGTAATCCTAAGAATCCTCATTAAGAAACAATTAAATCCTCAAAAAAATCTGACACTAGTATGGATAGCATTTTCCAGTATAGAATATCTTAAATTAGTGTTGGACAGTTTGCATAATAAAAATGGTTGGTTTGGAAAATCTCAAGACATATTAACACGACCTTAATACAGAGACACAGATGCTTATTTAAAACTTACACAAATACACTTTGCATTTCATCTGGAGCCCATGTTTTTCCAACTGTAGTCAGTGCTACACCACTCATACTAACTATAACAGCAATCATCTTTGCAATATTTATTGAATCCTGGCCAAGGAGTGCTCCAAAAAGAAGAGTAAAAAGGCCTGATGTAGAGGTCAAAATAGTTGTACTAGCCACACTCGTATTCGCCAGTGCAGAGTTGGAAAAATACTGCAAACCATAAAGCAATTAAGTTGGGCATGCAAGCACCAACTACATAATTTAGACAACTAACATCTAACACCTAGATAAAGACAGAATATGGCAAGTAACAGCCAGTGATCTGGATACATTAAACACGCCTCTAATGTAAGCATAGTCATTTTGATCCATAATCACACCAACGTGACTGCATCAGTAATTGCTTGAATTCTCTATCATCCGATTCTCATCCATCATACATTTTCAAGAATAAGGACATAACGATTGTGAAATCATAAATATGGACAAAAGAAGTTCTCCATCTCCGTGGTCTTTCTGGTTTTCATAAATATGGACAAAACAAGTTCTCCATCTCCGTGATATTTCTGGGTTTTATTTTACAAGTAAAGAAAACTCTCTGTAATTTTTCTGTTTGGAACTGATTTTGAAATAACAATTTCATATTTCCTAACAGGAGATGTTATATATGCCCAATGTTTCATAGACATTTTAATCAAGCAACAACATTTGTTTTCTAAAACCAAGACATCGTAAAAAGCTAGCACATGATTAAATGAATGATCTTGAATCTTATCGCAAAATCTATTAAGGATCGGGTAGTGAAGCATATCCCATCCAGAACACATCTACCAGCTTTGTCTTTTCCCCCTTTTTGCTCGCTATTTTGTTTTGTTTATCTTTTAGGGGAGAGGGTGGAGATATAGACAGAAATGTTCGATGCAAATACTGAAAGAAGTAAATTGTTCAACTTAAATGTGTTAGATGATTATAGACAGAAACAATTACCTCTGTTGCAAACCATATGGGAGAAAGATACAAGCTACATTTGACAAGGCCCCACGAGCTATGTTCATAGCCCTCTTTAAGAAAGTGGAACTCATCTTTATGGTTGATATCAACCAATGGAAAGCCTTCTTCCGGGTTGCTGTAAAATATGTCTGCTATAGAATAATCCTTCAAATCTCCTTCAGGATGATCGTGCATGTCATTGAGTTTAAGTGGCACATCTAGAACTGAGTCGTCGAGGAGATGATTTTCAATGTACAATTTCTTCAACGAACTCTGCTCCAATAAACTGCATAACCGATCTTTACAAACTGCTACAGGCAGGAAGATTGCCATAAGAGAAATCCCCAGATATGTAACAGCAAAAGGTTGTTTATACTCTACAAAAATTTTCTGCAGGACATAAAGGGTGTTATCTTAGTATCTCCTGTCCAAAAACTTCTGCATCATATGATTGAGAAACTTCAAAATCAAGAGAAATAAATGGAAGCTGAAACTAGTGAACGGCAAATAGTTTTTGTTTAGATACATACTTATAAAAGATCAGCTCCTTCAGCATAGGAACTACAACACAATGATACAGACATTCTAAGTTTCCCTTTTCCAGCAGCTCTAAGCACTTCTTTACTAATAATCCCCAAGTAATTGTTGTTAAGATTCCATGATAGAAATTTTACAATACAGACATGTAATGGAGACATGATTCATTTAAAAAAATGCTGGTCTCAAACCATCTCTTAGAAAAGCTTGTGCTCGGAAAAATTAAGTGCCTCATGTGACAAAATAGTTAGCATAGACACAAGTTACTGAATATGATATGCATAGATGACATGACCTCCTTGATCAATCTAAATGAGAGTAAGCATATGATATTTGATGAATACAATCAGCATGCTTAGTGGTAATACAGTAGGTTTCATCAATCAGTGGGCTTTGCATTCAAAAAGTCATTCTGTTTCAGATTTTATGCAAAGGCATAAGTTCAGAACAAAACAAAGATAGAAAATGGTTGGCGCTAACTTGCCTCAATGTGCTCTCATCTATCAGTCTAAAAGCAATAGTGCATGATACATTTTTTGCTTCTCATTTCTTTCCCAGCAAATGATAGTAGATAAAGATAATAATAAGATAACTACGCCAACAGAAACCGAAATACGATACATAAAGTCTGAAAGCTGATAACTACTCGTATGATATTCTTTTAATGTATAAATACAATGGATACTCTACAGGCATTATAATTCATAAGACCTTGTACAATGATGATCGCAACAATAAAAAATAATTCTACATATGCTACTACCTGAAATTGGACAGCTATTCACATGACTTTGCCTGATTATTACTAAGTGCATTTCCACAATGTTTATATTTCTGAACCTCCTTATACAAGTGATTTCAGTTGCTTGACTATAGAAACAAAGCTTTTCCATTGCTTAGCAATATATGGGACCAAATTTCACTAAAAATCCTTACCTTTCTCTTTCGCATTTCTGCGAGACTTAACGAACCAGAGTACATGTTTCTATAATGTCCTTCATGTTAGTACCAAATTAGGAAAAAAGAAAAGGAATTTTGAGGTTATAATATCAGCTGTAATATTTTCCAATTCAGAAATTGAATGCACTTTTGAGCAATTAAGCCTAGTGTATATATTCGCTTTACTTCTTATCAATCTTTCCCTATCTGATTGCTGCATAAGAAAACAAATTTCGCATTCAGCTATGAAAAGAAACAAGCACACACAGTTGAAATTTCGTGATTCAAACTTCTAACTTATACTGAATTCGGACAGGGAAGCTTTAATTTTTTTGAATTAAAATTTATATATTTAAAAACTAGCTTTAAATCATAATAATTAACAAAGATATATAAAAATTCCTAGTTGACTCTTGAAATTCCAACTATACAACATAAATTGGCATGGAGGGAGTATTTGATAATCCCAGAAAGTAGGAAGAAACACCAAAAAAGAAAATTACAAAGAGAACGCAAAATGAAAAGGGTTACCTGGGTAACCTCAGCAGAAGCAACCCATATAAACACAAAAACTCCTATAAGCCCTAATCCAGCATTGTATTTCCAAACCATATCTTAGAAAACACAATTAAAAAACTCGCAAACAAAGTAGCCAACTTTTAAACAAAGAAAAATGGGTAAAAAATCTTAGGAAAAACTCCAGGCTTGTGGTGCTTTTCTTAGGTTGTAAAAAGGGGAGAGAAAATGTCTAATACTTAAGAGTTTGGAGTTGAAATGCATTTAATATTGCAGTTGACTGGCATTACCAAGAGAAGATTAAACGTGAATAGTGCTTTCTGTTTGACATGTAATTCATATATTTCAGTGACGTACGGGAGTGACATGTAACTAACACCATCTCTGTTTGAATGGGCACATATTAAATGTCTTTTTTTTTTAATTCAAACTTTTCTCGATCACAAACATTTTGATATATTTGATATGAAAAAAATTAAGAAATAAAAATATTTTATATCTTATTAGAAATTCTTTTATCGTTATCGAAATAAAAATTAATGATGATTACAATAATCTTTTATTTTTATCAGGAATAGAGCATGTTTAAGAAGAAAGATTACTAATATATTTATTAGAAAATTAAGTAACAATAAGGGTATTTTGGACCAAACTTTTAGCAGTATGAGCATTTTTAGATCAAATTATTAACCGAGACATTTTTGTTCAATTTCACTTAGTTTAAGGATATATTTTAGCCCTTTCCGTAAGAAAAATTAAACACATATGTATTAAGACAATTTTTTATGTTTAGTGTATATATCGATTCTCCTTCCTTTTTTCGTTCGTCTACAATGATTGAAACAATCAAGATGTGATTCTATTAGCCAAATGAACAGATAGAAAACAGATACAAACTAGGTGATCTGGGTTTGTGATCCTTTTTCTGATTGAAACAATTAAGATGTGATCCTTTTTCTGATTGATTTTGTAGAAAATGGATGACTGTGATTTTTTTTATTGGTATGAAGATCAACACCATCCTCAAGCAAATAAAGTGATCTGGATTTGTTGAAGAAAGTCAAGGCTTTTGATGAAAAAATAAATCGAGCTAGAAATATATTTATTGTTGGTGTCATCACTACTGGGTTGGTAATGTTTGGAATAAATCGAGCAACTATACATGTATCAGATACATTGAAGATTGTTTATGTACATATTAAGGGTTCATGTATCAGATACATATTCTCATGGTTTATGTACAGATTCAGCTGATACATAAACTTTCCTCTTAATATCAGATTCGAATTTAAGAGGAAAGTTTATATATCAGATTCTCATGTATCAAGTTTTACTGTTTCTGATACATCTACCACCTATATCAATACAAGATGTTATGTATCAACCACAATTCAGTTGATAACTAATACAACAATCTTTAATGTATCAACCCTTAATCTGTCGAATATGTCGAATGGTTATGTATCATATTCGAATTTAAGAGGAAAGTTTATGTATCAGATTCTCATGTATCAAGCTTTACTGCTTCTGATACATCTACAACCTATATCAATACAAGGTTACAATCCTCAAAAGTGTTTATTACGTTACATAGCAAAAAGTATTCAAAGCTGGTACTACTGTTACTTCTTCTTTTTGTTTGCCATTTGCTGCAACTGGGAGGTAGTGACAACATCTCTATTTTTCCATCTCAAGCCTCTATGCTTAAAACCAAGGTCTATGCCTGTTGAACTTGCATCCTTAAAATTTGAACCTGTTAGTAGAATTCTTTGACTTGAAGTCCCTGGCTATTTTTACAGAAAAAAAGAAACCAAAATTAGTAAGTAAGCTACACTTGTGAAGATTAGTATGTAACCAAAGGAGAAAACAACATACATCCATATCTCAAAAAGAAGACCCCAACACAAGGAAATACCCAAAAAGTCCCTTACTTTATCAGTACAATTTCCAAAAAAAAACCTAGTTACAAAATGCTAAAAGAGAGTGGAAACAACCAGAACATACACCTTCTTCAACAACAAATGAAACATGCAAACACAAGAAGTAGTTGATAGAAATGTCAAAAAGCCTGGATTGAAGTTCACCCTTGCAATCTCCAACACTTGATTTCAACCTTTAAACCTGGAAATTGGCAACATAAACTAACATAACAGTTAGTACTAACTAAGAATTGAATGAAAATCAAGAAAGATTGAACTTTCATATTCTTACCTAGGGTTTTGATCGGTGAACTGAAGAAGATGGGTTTTTGAACTGAAGAGAAAATGGAGAGAAAATGGAGTTGAAGATCAACTTTTGAGCATTTAAATTTAAAGCTAATATGACGTGTAAAGAAGACAAAGTTGGCATGATATAATTGGTCAACTAATCCATGTGGACGAAATTGTAATACACGCGCTTGAGTCCAACAACAGATTATTTTAAAATTGTCAAGATGACACATTCGACTCTTACATAAGGTGTCTAAAATGAATATCTTTTGGTTTAGGTGTCTAAGTGAAAGTTGGTGCCAACTTTAAGGGCACCGATGAGTTTCGCCTGAATAATATGAAATTTTCTATTCTATGTCATGCAGTGATCATAGCATACTGGAAAATTACTACTCAGTTGACTTATAAACCACTTGTAATTTGACTGACATTATCAAACTTGAATTGATACAACTTCCAGGATTAATACTTCTCGCAGAACTTAAACACTTGGATGATGTAACATCGAAAAGTATGTTATCAGCAAGAAGTCCATATGAGTGATAATGAGTGTTGCGAATAAGAAAATAATTTACTGCATAAAAAGCATCTAGCGGGTTCAAAAACACAAGCAGTTGGGCACCAGGAAAGATGAGAGTTCTCAATCTCTACAAGCTACTCGAAGACATGGTTTATATGATTTAATCAGCATATTTGGGTGAAAACAGGACAAGATGAAAAACAATTGAAAAAAATGTCTGCAAGAAAACAAGGCCAGGCAGAAAATCCCAAATAAGGAGCAAAAACAAAAAGAATAGTCAATACTGGAAGTACCTGACCAGCAATATAGCTATTTAAAATTATAGGCAGTCCTCAAATCACGGCTTCTGCAATCGTCCCTGGGCCAGCCTACAGAAAACCAAAATAATCAGACTAGTACACTTGTTTGTTTTAGTTACTTTGAGGTGAGGTGTATATTATCTTCCCACTTCACAATTTGTTTATGGAAGTAGAAAGGTGGAAGAAGCTTGATGACACAATAAGAAGGTCTAGCTTGGTAATAATGCAATCACAAGCGCCCATGCATTCCTCCATTTTAGTGACAAACCCCTTTACCTACAATGTAGGTAATACATAAGAAACCCCAAGAACTCGCAAGATGTTCAAACATGTTAAACCTTTATCAAAGTGCACACTATGTAGCATTAGTCTTAATGTTACCCGAACACACACACACACAAACACCATATGCAGAACCAGCAACACTCACCAAGAAAACAATTTGTTACTCCAAGCAGTTTAGGGGTGAAGGTGGAATTTAATAAGTTTGGCAGCTTATGGTTAACTTTATGAAGAAAGGTAAATTAAAATTATTTTTGGGTTTCAGTTTTACTATTTATGATCAATTCCTATGACAAATTGACAATGCCTTGCAATTGTAATGTCTAGGGCACTTGACAGTTGAAATACAAGTCTAATCTGTACAATTATTATAGACAAGGACGGACAACTAATTGCCTGAAATAATATTTCTGGGAGTTAACAGTCCATTGAGACTTGAAAATAATATTTGTATGAGTTTCCGAATACTACAGAAATTACTGTACATCAGTCTGAAGAGAACAGAGTTAAAAATATTGAGACAATGAATTGTGTTATCGAGAATAAAATGGATGGCTGTATTTTTCATATATTCTCCCTTTGCAACTTTTTCCATTAAAGCCGACGCTTTATTTGCGCTTAAAGCCCCAACAGACCTTAGAGCTTTTTTCCGCTTTTTGCTTTTGTAAAAACTGGGTTGAATGACTGGTCATTGGAGAGCTTCACAAAGAATATGCAGCAAAACTCATACACCTTTCAGATAATACCGATAAAGACTAGTAGAGAACCCGCTAGAGAGTAAAATTTCAAATGACACGTACCTGGACAGGAATTTTCCAGTCTACTGAATTCAATCTGTCGGCAAGCTTCTTATTCCGCGCGCATATTACAAGGACCTGACCTATTGTCTCCCCAAGCCGTTCATCATATAGTGCATCTGAAAGTGCTCGAGCTGTAGCCTCTATTGGGCCCATTCCTTCCCCACCACCCATCAGCAGTACGGCAGGTAGATGCCCCTCCATTTCAAGTTCCATCCTCAATTCAACCTGCATTTCATAACAACACAATCTACAAAACATTAATGATATTGTCACAGATAGACATGCAGAAATAATAGCCGTTTCTACAATCTAAAGCTGATTCAATCAAACATTTCAATTATGAATAAACAAGGTACAATGAGAGAATCTCTGTGAATGGCGGAGAAATTACAGAGATGTAGCACGTTTACTGAGCATTAGCTAGCATCTCTTTTCCACCTCATGGTTAGCAGATTAGATGTACTAATAAATCACGAGTCCTAATAGTTTGAGTTTCTCCACCATTATCATCAAAGCATCACTTGCTCCTGTCCTATTGGACTAGGATAATTCATAATCCCAACACAATTACAAGCAGTAATAAATAGAGGTAAGATTTATCTGTGGTCTGAATAGCACGCCCATTAATTTTTTGACATCAAAAAATAAAAATAAGAGTAAAAATGGATTAAAATCATGCATTATCCTTATTAGCAAAGAGTAATACCTAATGATGAATTTCACATGACCCCGTACATGGGGGAATTGGAACTGGGTGCATACAGGTTAGAATTGAGAAGGCAAGGCAGAGATACTATCTGATGAGCATTGTTGCACAATTATAAATAGTGACCATCACGAGGTGGGCTTTGCATATACATTTTTGGTTTGTTTTCCTTGGGCAATCAATTTATATTATTAAAATATAAAAGTTATATACGCTGGGAACACAGTTCATATGGTAAGGAGATACTATTATTTCCCAAGGTATGTCGTGTTCAGCACCAGGATCAAATTCAGTTCTTATTGCTGAGAGTTTGTTTTTCAACTATAGTTCCATAAAGCCAAACCTTGCTTTCTCTCTCGTTCTTCACCTAGTTGCTTTCTTCTTTTCAAGCTGTCTCCTATGGAGGGTGCAGAACATAAAAACTAGGAAACTGTTGTGTTTCTACAGCATCTATTTTATAATAATAGGAAAGATGGCATATAAGCCAATCTTGAAGTATTGATATTATTCTTTTTTTCTTTGGAGGATTGAAAAAGCAGAAGTCTTTCATCAGTACTTGACCAAGACTCTATCAAAATAATGTAGATAAATATATTAAGATGTGGCTCGACCAAAGCAGTAAATTCAGAAGTATTCATTTTGATTCTTTTATCAAAGTGAATACTTCTGATTTAACTATTGTGGTCTTGCCACATCTTAATATCTACATAAGTTTGACACCATCTTAAATCAGAAGTATCCATATTAACTATTGAGCCAAATGAGAGCAATTTATTCATTTCATGCTGATATTATGACATTCTTATTCACATCAGAATCTGAACATCATTACAACTCACACCATGGCATAGTGCTCTCTCCTCTCCCTCCAATACTGTATTCTGTGAAACATAGTGTCTGCCGAAACTATTCACAGTTTATGCAAAATGTTTGCACATTTATTCTCAACATTATCCAGAAATCTGCAGACAAATATATACATTTTCTATAAATCCTACATTTCCTTATCAACACTCTTAACTCTCACCTATGAGATAACACATAACCATATAATCCTCTTATTCTCACAAAAAAAATCAACTTATGAAGAACAAAAAAAAATGGAAACAGAATGAAGCTATGAGCCATTATAAGGAAATACAGTCCATTTAAAAATAAATGCACAATTATAACAGAGATTCAATGTTTCAATGTACAGTCCAACCAGGCTAAGGTGGGGGAACTGCACTTACCTTTGGGCAAACAGGCTTCACAAATGATGGTCGCACAGGAAGGCCATAAACTTTTATTTGAGATAGTCGGAGGCCAGCTTTCAATGCTCGTCTTGCAACCTCCTCCGATGGGCAGTAGCACCTAGTAACAAGTTTATGAAACCTAAAAGTGGGGGGAAAAATCAGTACTAGTGTCCAAATTACACATTTGGTGAATACGTGCAAAATGTACAATGTAAGATGACGAGGGCATAAATCAATTAATATGTGCGTTAAATATACCATGTTGGATGACAAGTACATAAATCCGTTAGAACAGTAGTGAATATAATCATCTTTAAGATCCCCTTGGACCTCAAGATACGTAGAGGCACATGCTGCATTAGAGGATGTATACTAATAATGATATCCGGCTGGTATTTCATTAAACCTTTAGCAACCTCCCTGCACACGGTATGAGAGAAGAACTCTAAGTTATATGACAGAAGCAACTATGATTAGAAAATGTACAAGTTAGTCAACTGTAAGCTGGGTGTATGAGTGTATATAGAGGTTCAAGAAGTCTAGCTCCAGAGAGGAAACCAAAAGAATAATATTTTTTGAGCCAAAATGGGGTTTATACTGCAATTAAACACCATGAGATCCTAAAGTTAAAATGATAACAAAATATTCAAAGTAACATGCATGATAACAGAGAAAGTGGGGAAAGTAATAGTAATTAACAGTGTACAATATGTACGAGATGTATCGACAGTGTAATTTGATTTGTGTTATGAAACACAGATCACAATTGAGAAGGTCTTACAGAACCCAACAATAAAGGGGAACTCCTTGCTACTCAATTCTGAATCAAGACTCACAATTCTATATTAAACATACCAATTATCATATTTGAAATAAGACCACGCCAAGTGTTTGTTTATTGCCACGATATGTAGCTCCAAGTCTATAAAAATATTGCTAGAGTGAAACATGAACATGGCTTTCAATATTCAAAAAATTAGTAACTAAAGATTATTGCATTCTCATTAAGCCTTATCGCATTCTCATTAAGCCTCATAGTGAATTCAGTAAAAAATCCAACATGTATTTCAAGAAGATAGATAATAGATAACACTCGCCAGCATGCTAGGGCAACTTGTCCTTTATCATATATCCAACAGCCATTCCCGTAATCAAATATACATTATCATTTGATACATTAAAATGGAGCAACTTCCCATATGTGAACACATTACCTTGCAAAACTGAAAGTTTTATATTTTCTGTCAGCAGAAGTGCAGGGCAAAGTAGGACATCATTATGGATTCAACTAATGAAGTTGTCTAACCTAGCAATAAAAGCAGATGTAGCAGCAAAATTAGATTGATGAACTACACGAGGAGCAGATGCATAATATGTCATTCTCCATAAAGGGCCATTTTTCACCAAAAAGTTGTAACTCCTTGGCAATTGGTTGAAGGGCCACGGCGTATGATCAGTCCATAAATCAGTAACAAATACCTGCAATGCACACCCTCTTAACTTTAATAAAACATAATTCACAAACATACTCATACACTCACATTCTTTATCATAGCTAACACATATAAATCCTACACTATCTAACAAAATCAATCAATGGAAATGACCTGATATTTATCTCCGAATTGTTGGTTGAACGTTGCCTTAATAGCTTCATTAGATACCCTGTGACCCCCACCAGTATCACTCATCAAAATTAGCAACTTTTTTGGAGATTCTGATTCAACACCATTAATGGGCACTACTCCTTCATCCTTGGTAACATCCCTATCTTGTCTCAACCCATTACTATCGTCACAATAAACACCAACAGAGGCAAACCCAAGTGGAATTCTCTCACAATGTAGCCTAATTTCTCTATTGAACTGAAGAATAACTCTTCTAATGCTTCCATTTCTACAACTATTCAAACTAAATAAAGGCTGTAATGGCTGATTCAAACGCAAAAGAGTCCAACTTTGAGTGTACATCTAAAGTATAGCTGAGTTTATTTGAGTTATCAAAGGCAAACTTGGATACAAAATCAAAGGTGTTGTTGGATTCTTGAGTCATAGAGGAAGGATGTATCATTCTTGAAATTTTGGAGATGACAATATGAAAATGTGACACAAATTGGGAATTGTTTCTCACTTCTTTGGGGGTTTTCTTACGAATCTTTCTTTATATAACCTGAAAAAGTTAGCAACTGAGAGTCTGAGAGAGTGATTGGTGAAATGCTAGTGAATGTAATATGCTGGGAATTTCTCTCTTTTTAATGTGAAAAAAATATATTAAACTTTAATTCCTTTTATTTTTTGGGAAGTGAGGAATTTATATGCTAATTTTGGGCATTGGTTTTGGTAAAATCAAATTATTTTATAAAAGTAGTATTTCCCGCATTAAGTAATCTAAAAGTTGGAAAATGAATAGTGTTTAACAATAAGACTAAAAATAGATATAAAATAAGAAATTATATTTTCCAAACGGAATAAATAAAAACGTAGATATATTTTTAATATAGTAAATAAATAAATACAGAAAGTAGTATTATATTGAGCATTTTTTTCGCTTTCTAAAAGAAAGAGAAAAGTCATGTTCACGTTTCGAAAATATATGCAATGACAGAATTAATTTTTAACCGTCAATTCAAAAGGAGATTAATGGTTCCATATTGGACTATGGATATAACTATTTGTCAATTAAGCAACGTCTTTTAACCTCTCCCTCCCGCTAAATCCCTCTGTAAATTCTATGAGCTCACTGAGAAGCCAAATCTAGCTTCACTCATTGAGACGGTGATAATGCAAATACATTCCGTTTTTTAATTTAACTTAAGTCAAAGAAATTTGATCAATAATTATTGCTAATTGCTTTTAGTTTTGAATCTTGGTGTTGCTTGTTCTTGGAGTTGCTTGTTTTATACCAGTAAATAATGATTATATTTTTTAACGTTATTTATACCAATAACCAATTTATAGAGTTGCGTATGATTGATTCGATTTTAAAGTTTATCAGTTCAACTTATTTCTTATAGATTTGTAGACATGCTAAACTATTGCAAAACTATTAAGATATTGACTTATCAATTATCAGTTATTAATCGTTATCAGTTTGATTATCGATTTAACAGTTAAAATTTGACAAAAGAAATTTTGAAAATCACTTAAAAAAACAAGGTGACAAATCAAAAAAACTGTGCACATGAAAGATTGCATTTTGCTCAAAATCAAACACTGAAACCTATATAGAATAACCGAGAGTTTGACATAATTAGAAATAAAAGCATAAAACTAAACTCTAAGCCAAAAACTTTATATACCAAATGATGTAAATATAATTTACTCTGCTATAGATTAACCAGTTAAGAAAAAAACACCAAACCACTGAAAATCGACAACCCAACTTTTAAAAATAAATAAAATCAAAACCATTACTGAAACCCTATAAAACAATAACTCATTACTCATAATTCAATAACTTTTTTGGGGTTTGAATTATTAGTTTATGTTCGATTTTGAAGAGCCCTACCAGTTCATGGATAAGGGCATCTCCTCTGGTGCATAAGGAAAACAGATTGATAACTTCTCTACCATAATAACTCTTTTACATCTGCCAAAATCATTCATCTTTCCTGAAATGAAATTCATCAACCTATTCATGTATATTATGTTTTTGAATGATAAATCAAGTTACATGTTATAACACAATCTCAAACAAACCAACAGGAAATGAGATCACTTTTAAGAAGCCAATAATGAAAATTATCAGAATCTTGAAGAGATGAGAAAGGGAGCAAACAAAAGATGCCCCTCCTGGCTCCTGAAATTGTTAAGTTACTGTACATTCATAAGGCTCCTTCTAAGGCCTAAAAGGGAAACTAATGCTGGTTCTATCTTTGTAAGAACTCTCACAAGTTAACAGCTTTCTATCTCGAAATCCAACTTTTGAGTCATATTATGATCATACAATTGTCGGTATCATCCCTCTGACGGGAAAGCCTTGGCTGGTGGAGAGTCCCCTAGACTTACCATCATGCTTCAGGGTCCCTGAATACTATTCCCTGGCTGGCCAGAATTATGCAGAAAACCTATCCAAGTCGGGCGCACAAACTCTGAAGTTCTAACAGCAACCAGCTATTGGAACAAATGTATCTGCTCGTAGGGACATTGGCTGGCAGCTAACATCCTCACAACTCTTGTGGTAGAGCATCTTCTGTACATAGAACATCAGATAACATTGAGAGGCCCTAACAACTTCTTCATTGACTTCAGTTATCCATGCATCGTCACATTTGTACCATTGGTTTCTCAAACGCAAATATGTCACGTAGTGACCAGATTCTAACATTCCTGAATGTGTGACCACTGCAAAAATTTCAAATTCTGTAGAAACATCTGATTCATCACCGTCAAACGAAAAGATTCTGTTCCCATATCTTTTCCTTACAATTGAAGATGATAAATATGGTTTCATGTCCAAAGAGAAAGGAAATTGCACATGGCGGTCAATCTTTCTGGACATTTTTCTGGTGGGAGAATGTTCAAACCGTTTTATATGAAAGCAGAGTACAAGAGGGAGCTTTTTGATGGACATTTGTTTCAAAGCATCTTGCTTTTCTTGACAATTTTCACAGTACAGTTTCTGATCGGATCCCAATTTTTCTGGTCTTGTGAAGAGGTCTAAGCAACCTACAAGAGATTCATTTGGCTTACTGGACTTACAAGCAAAATCCTTTCGGCTGGAGTTGCATACACTCAAGTCAAGAGAAATGTCCATACACGGATCATGAGTTGTTGAAGTGAAACCACATGATGCACATGTGACATCAGATCTCAAGAGCCCGTAGAAAGCCCTATGAGCAATACACTGGCAATCTCCATTATCTGTTTAAGAAATGTTTCTTTGTAAGAGACAATGAAGAACAGGAAGCCACAAAACTCTCGAGTTTTCAAGGTCCTAATACATGAATCACCCCTTCTCTCATCAATGAAATTGATCCCAAATGGAAGTACAGGCCGAAATTTTGAAATCGGAAATCGAGCATGTACATAAACAAGATCTGCACTATATCTACACACTGTGTTGCATTTCAGACAGAAAGAGATGAACCATTATCTAAGCAACAGACCCCAGACGATGTAGACAAGAAGTATAAGAACCATTCTCATCAAAAAATATACCTTTGATTGCCAAACTTGCTTTCCCCTCTTTGTCATGGATCCTGTCCAGCATTGAAATGAAGAATTCATGAGCATCCTGCTGCTCGTAAGTAGCATGGTTTTCTGAATGCTGCCACCAACTGCAAACATAAACAACAATTCAATTAAAAAGAATCACTACATAGGTCTTCAACATGTCAAGTCTCCAACCAATGTTAACAATTTCTACGTACAAGCATCCGAACTAAGCTGACAAATGGTGATACTTTACTGGATATAGCAGCATAGAGAAAAACTCAATATACCTATTTTGCTATTATTAGAGAATTGTACACTTGCATCTAGTCTGGTTTTAGAAGAAATGCATCAAATCTTGGTTTCACAATTACACTTATAATTGATAAGACAACTCTAATATTAACTAAACGCAAGGTTTTGAATTTGTTGGGATTAAACATCATTCATATTTTTGCAGATCCTGTTATAACCAAGTATCAATAAGTTAAACGCGAGAACAGATAAGCGATTCGGAGTTCAATCACAGGAGATAGAGTTTACTAACAGTCACAGACCTGTAAAGAAACTGAGCTGGACTATAAGGGATCCGATCACCAGAAAATACAGCTGAGAACATAAGATCAATGTCACAAGGCAGACACAATCGATCCGAGAACATCTTTCTGCAAATTTCTCGGTTATGTCTATCACTAAGGAAGTAATTTCTCAAAGGGGGTGCATGAAGCAACACTTGCAACACAGAATTCATGAAACAGGTATTCCCCAAATTGTTCAAACCCCTTAATCCCAATGGAAAACACGATTTCGACTTTCGAAAAAACAATCTCTTCATATTCTTTGAATCTAAATCCATACCAAAACTCAACCTTCTCCTCTTGCTCAATCTCAACTCACTCTCCTCAACCCCATTTTCACTTCTTGAAAACCCCATGATGTGTTTACACATCACAGACTTATCAAAATCAGGATCATACACCTGATCACAACACACAAAACAATAAAGCTCAGCCCTTTCCATATCTACTGAAATCTCATGTCCATCTTGAGACTGGCTATGCAAAAGGGCATGGTTTGATTCAGGTGACAAACAACATAGCACTGATGAACAGATCAAACACGTATAAAATCTCCCTTGACACCCACTACAAATACTACATCTGGGTATCTCTGACTTCGACATCTCCAAGGTGGTCCTACCATATGGAGTTGTCCTAAAACAATCTTGAATCAAATTGTACCCACATAAACCATTTTTCACCTTGTAATCTGCAAGATGCTTGCAGGGCTTTGGATTTGTATATAAACCGTTGCTTGAGTACATACTACTCTTGAATCTTGATTAAGCGTCAAGATCAAAATTGGTAAAAACCCAAAACAAAACAAAAAAAAGATTAAAAAACAAAACTTTCTGTGATCTGTGCAGAAATAATCAAACTTAGCTGAAAAAAATCAACAAAAATATTTGAAAAAATATACAAATATCACTGTAAGAATTTAAATTAATGGGTTGATCTAAAATTGCTAACAGAATTTTTCTGAAAAAAAATTTGGGTCAGATTCCAATGGGAACAGAGAGCTGTAATAGAGAGGAAGGGAAAGGAGGCGCTTTTTTGTGTAGGAGAGGAGAGAGAGACCGACTATCATTGTATTCTCCTGAGGGAGAGAGCACGGGTGTTACTGTGAAGCCCAATGCGTGGCAAGATCTTGTTGTTGCCTTAATTTAACATTTGTTTCGGTTTTCACGAATGATGTTTATTTTTCGAAGATAATTTTAAATATATATAATAAATTAATTAATTTATAATAAATATAGTTATGTTTTATTTATATTAAAAATAATTAAAATTATAGAAAATATACAGTAATTATATAATATTAGCTTGCTAAAAATTATAAAAAACATATATTGACTATACAGTATAAATTACTTATACATGAATTATATACTAAATATATATTATAATACATTTAAAAATTGAATATAATTTAATTATATATAAAATATATATTGATTATATATGCTTATATATTAAATAATTATTTTTTTAATAATTATTTTGATGGAATGGGCACTGTAATTATCCTATTTTGTTTCCAACAGGAATGATGTTTATTGACAGCAAAGAAATGACGACAAAACAAAAGGCATCTTCTAGTGCAACCGGGCAAGTAGGCTTCAGTTAGAAGACCAAAGGATCGAAATACAATGTACAAATGATGTAGTTATGCAGCACCTAGTTTTTATAGTTTGTTACGAGGAAGGAATGAGATGATAAAAATATTTTATACGATAATATTTTTTATGTGTCAAAATATTTTTATTATTTTAATATAAATTATAATATAAAATAATATTTTAAAATTATAATTCTTTATTTTATTTATCAAAGATTCCTAAAGATTTAAATAACTAAAATTTCAAATTTAGCAGAAAATGATGATCTAATTAATAACAAGAACAATAATAAATATATATATATATATAGGAGTGGTCTTGTTGACCCAATTTGATTCATTTTATAGCTAGAAAATACGAGTGAGATACATGAGATCTCTTTATTATTAATTATTTTTTAAATTTGAATTTTGCTAATAGATAAGTTCTTGAAAAGAAGTTTATTCTTTTTTAAATCCTTTTTGGGACTTTATGTCAAGTTATAAAAAAAAATGGACCATTCCCCTGCTATCGGATCAAACTTGCAGTTTTTAATTATTTGGCCAAGTTTTTCAATTAATCATTTATCAAGACGACGGATGAGAGACATTTTTTTTTGAAATTTTTACATTAATAAATTCTTTTAAATTAATACTTATTCTTTTTTAGAATTTTTTTAATTATAATTTATAATATATTTATCTTAATTAATAACTAAAATCACCTCATTACTCTCCTCTTTCTCTCCCTCTCCGTCCCCCTCCCCCTCCCCCTTTCTACGGCTTCTTCTTTCTTTTTTTCTATCTATTTTTCTCTTTCTTTTCTCTTTCTCTTTTTCTTTATCTCTTTTAAAAAAAAACTAATTATCTTAATTTAAAGCTAATTTATATAGTATCGAAGTATTTGAAATTCACATATAATACTTATAATATATTTGTATTAAAAATATTTTAATTATATGTTCACAACATTTATTAAAAGATGCCTATAATATGTATCATAAATTAATTTCAAAATGTATTTTAATTATTGTTTATTTTTTCTCTTATTAATAGTGCTAAAATATATTATTGTATTATAAATATTTTAGTTATATGTTCACTAAGTGCATTGAAATATGCCTATAATATATTGAATTCAAAATCTATTATAATATTTTTTATTTTTTTCTCTTATTAATAAAATATATTATTGTATTAAAAATATTTTTGTTATATATTCACCACGTGCATTGAAACATGCCTATAATATATTGAATTCAAAATCTATTATAATTATTTTTTATTTTTTTCTCTTATTAACGGAATATATTATTATATTAAAAATATTTTAGTTATATATTCACCACGTGCATTGAAACATCTCTATAATAAGTATAATATATTGAATTCAAAATGTATTACAATTAGAATTCAACATTATACATTGTTATGAATTCAATTGTTGTTATTTCAACAAATATAATATATTTCTAACCGGATAAATTAATTTGAATAGTACTAGAATGTTTGAAATTCACACATAATACTTATAATACATTTGTGTTAAAAATATTTTAGTTATATATCCACCACATGCATTGAAACATGCATATAATATGTATAATATATTGAATTCAAAATGTATTACACTTATCGTTTATATTTATTTCTTTTTGTTATGTTAGAAATGCATTATATATGTATTTATATAAAAAAATATTTAATTTAAAAAATAGTAAAAGTATTATTTCTATAATATTCAATTCAAAATTAAATTTTAAATTAAAATAATTAATTATTATTTCTAAAAAAGGAAGAAAGAGAAAGAGAAAAATATGGACAGAAAAAAAAACAAGAAAAAACGAACAAAAAAGAAGAGTAGAAGTAGAGAGAGAAAACTTTATAAAGATAAAATATGTACTAAAATTCATAATTAATATTATATATTATATTATTTAAATAAATGAGCCATTTCTTTTCCAAAGGTTGTGGTGCTTTCGATTGGGCCGTATATTTTCTAAAATGAGATTTAAGGTTTCTTCTCCTATTTTCCGTGAATAGATTATTTACCAGAATCATGGATATGTTTGATTATTAAGGATAATAAAATGAAAATAAAGGCTGTAAAATCAACTTATTTCATTTATTATATATCCCTTAATTTTTAATAGCTTTCTTTTTCCTATGACTTAATTTTTCTTTGAAAAACTATAATATTTTTTTTTCAAAGAAGTGGGTGTCATTTGATTGTTTGGTGTTTTTTTAGGTTGTTATGTTATGGTGAAATTTGAGAAGAGAACAGTTGCAAAGTCCACAAAGTTGTCTCATTAAATCTTTAAATATTACACCTTTAGTGACTTTTTTAATTAACTCCTCACAAATTAAGATATTCATCATTTACTACTTAGACATGGACCAATGTTGATTCTTTTGAGGATGAAGAAATCAACAAAACAAATAAAGAACGGTTCATGAGAGGTTTTGGAGCACTAGAAACTTTTCATAATATAAATTATCAAAGTTCAAGTTGAAAAGAAACTAGAAAGATCACTACTTGCTTCGATATGAATCAAAAAGACAAGGCTCGAGAAGAAACTGCAATCAAAGAATGGAAAAATGCAGGACGTGAAGACACTAATATGATTTAACTTGGAGAAAAGGCCAATACATTTATCTCAAAGATAGAAGTCTTAGCCGTTTGGCCCCAAATGCAAATTGTATGGCCAAACATTAGTTTCAAACTTGGGAACTTGGAAAATTTTAAGAATTTAAAAATTTCCTCAAACTTTTATATTTTATAAAAACATCAATCATTTATTAATTTCAATTAATATTTATCTATCAACTTACTCCATTAACGTGGTCAACCAACATCATTAAATAATGCAAACTCTGTCAACAAGATCTGGAAAATAGAGAGCATCTGTTTACTCAATGTGAATTTACTAGAGCTATTTGGAAGAAACTGCTTAATTGGATTAAATGGCCACTCTTTCAAGCTGATACATGGGATATGCATTTGGAATGGACTCTAAAACAATCTAAAGACAAGTCTCACAATGCACAGCTGTTCAAATTAATGTATGCTGAGTGCTCTTATGCAATATGGATGGAAAGAAATTAGAGAACTTTTGAAGAAAAAAGAAGAAACTATGAAGAGATAACTAAGGAAATAGCATATATGTGCACTTTGAGAGCTCCTTTGGTGATTAGTACTCGACGGCAACAATCTCTGCTCTTCTGAAGTTAATTGTAGTTTTGAGGTCTTTGAGTTTTATCTCTTGTTGGATAACAAACTGTGATATAGTTTGTTATTATTATGTAAATATCTCTTGGTGATTAATAAAAACTATTAGTTACCAAAAAAAATGAAAGTTTATCAAAAAGAGATTGTTCTTAGAATGCGGAAATATTTTATTAAAGAATAGTTTGTTATTACCTCATCCAGAAAAGAATAGTTTGAGTGACAAGACTAAGAAAAAAGAATAATTTATTTTAATTTGATTAATATATTTCTCTTGCCATATAGTTAATTTGTTGTTGTTGATTGTTATCAATATGTTATAATTAAATGATTACACAAATTTATGAGTATTTTTAATAATTTTTGGAACTTACGGGTACAAAATAATATTTTTGATATAGCCAAATATTCTTGGGAAAACTTGTGGTCAAACAAATGGTGAAACTTCACCCAAAAATAACTTGTCAATAACAGTTGGAAATTTGGGGCACGTGTCACGACCCAATCCACCGGACCATGCGGGCATCCACTCAAACACCTAAGTAGGAGAACTCTTATTCCTTAAAACGAAAAGACATGCGGAAGTCTAACAGGAAACAACTGTAAGCCAAAAGAGTTATAAAAATATTTGAAATAATTTTACAAAAATCAAATCTTATTATAAGAATCATCTAACACCCCCAATGATACTAGTCTAAAATAAGTACAAGAGCTTTACATAAGTAGGGCATAAAATAAAAGAAATGACACAGCTCAAACCATGACAAAGAAAAGGTAGAAGCTGTTGCAGAATCGTCTTCATCTTCACATAAAAAATATCACTGACCCTCCAATCAGACTATGCCAAATGATATAGCAAGAGTAGTATCAATACAAAAAATACATACGGGTAAGCATCGGTCAATCTAATACTCACCACATAATATATAAGAAATAATATAAGGAATATAGGCAATAAAGAATTACCATATTGACCATCCCTAACTCACAACACCTCCTCTCACAATCCTAGTTAGTAATTCACTCCCCTATTAGCTATTGGTTCATTAAGAACCCCAATATATATAAGCTAAGCTCCAAATGTGTCTATCATAAACTAGGGAAGTCTTACGAAATTACTTCACCACTAACTCTACCACTAGCAGCATAGTTTCACAAGATCATATGGCAACACTTGGCACCAAACCTGTCCCCGTTAGTAAACAAGACCTTACCAACTATTCTAAACTGGCTAATTCCTCACTAGACAGAATCCGATCACCCCACAACACAATCCTAAGCCAGTTCTAACCCACCTTTTATGCCCAACTGGAGGAATTCAGGTGGGGACCACTGATGGACACTCTCCTTACCTCGCGCTTAGGCTGGGTGAGGGAGTTTTATGCCCTACTCCCTACTGTATATTGGGACGACTCTCATCCCACCATCTGCATCCAAAGAGTCGACATCCCGGTGAGTCCCCACTACATCAACATTGTATAATGCTGACTACGAGTCCAAACTGAGGGAGATAAACTTATAGTGGCTACGGGACATACTAGCTGCTCTAGAGCATTGGAACATGGTCTACTGGACTAGCACAGAGGGCATCACCAACTGATTAGTCATCTGATGCCAAGAGATGGCGAGGATCCGCCCATCCAGCAATTGTACTGACGTGACCTTCCCACAGGCTCTAGTGGTGGCTTGTACAGTACAGGGGATAGGCATGAACGTGGGGGCACATATAGTGTCTGAATGGAAGATATTCTACCAGGGCAATAAAAAGGCTATTTTCCATCTGGGCTGATCACCGCGATGTGAAAGATGACAGGGTTTTTATTTTTGGACTCCAATGAGGTACATCCTAAGTATCCCTCTTTTCACCCTCTTCTATCAAGAGGGCTTCCTCCCGAGGATAGAAAAAGAGGAAGATGGACGGTGTTGAGAGTAGTAGGGGAGAAACAGAGGTAGAGAACGAGGTATAAGATGAGGAGGAGGCCCCTCCAACTCAGTCGCAGCCACCACAATTAGCTTCTCGCTTAAAAGAGGACTTAAATGTATTCCGAAGTCGTCTAGGAGGCTCATTTTCCAATACCTCAACTACGGTTCCACTTTTTATTGCCTTAAAAGTCGAGATGCTCCTCCGCCAGCTGCGATGAGAGAGAAGGAAGAATATAGAGATGGGCCGCCTACTAGCCATGATGTGGAAGACTATTAAGGTGATATTCTCCTATGTCGTTCCCTAGAGGGAGCTTCATAGGTTGGATCCAGCGGATTTCATCGAGTTTTCCTTCCTAAACGAGGCCCAGTTAGGACTTGTTAGCTTGGGTTTGCCTCGTTTAGGAATGTAACAGTCAATTTTTCACTTTCTTTACTGTTTTTTCTCGTAGATGAGTAGAACCAAGACATAGTACTTAGAGTGCAAGTTCAGTGAGATATCTTAGGAGGTTGGCGCAGAAATTAGGCTTGGTGACCAGGCCATCCAAAAGAAAAGTAGTTTTAAGTACCTTGGGTCTATCATGCAAGGCAGCGGAGAGATTGATGAGAATGTTACACATCGTATTGGGGCATGGTGGATAAAATGGAGGCTCGCTTCCTATATACTATGTGATAAAAAGGTGCCACAAAAACTTAAGGGCAAGTTCTACAAAGTGGTGGTTAGACTGATTATGTTATATGGGGTGGAGTGTTGGCCAGTTAAGGTCTCTCACATTCAAAAACTGAAAGTAGCCGAGATGAGAATGTTGAGATAGATGTGTGGACATACCAAGAGTGACAGGATTAGAAATAAGACTATTCGGGACAAGGTAGGAGTGGCCTCGATGGAAGACAAGATGCGAGAAATACGACTGAGATGGTTTGGGCATGTGAAGAGGAGAGACACAGATGTCATAGTGCAGAGGTGTGAGAGGTTGGCCATGGATGATTTTAAAAGAGGTAGGGGTAGGCCGAAGAAATATTGGGAAGAGGTGATTAGACAGGACATGTTGCAGTTATATCTTAACGAGGCCATGACCTTAGATAGGAGGATATGGAGGACCCATATTAGGGTAAACGGCTAGTGCATAGTCTCATTATTCTTCCGTATTAGTAGGTGTATTAGCGCACTATAATTTTTTGTGATCTAATTTCTGTTATTATCTCTCTATTACTTTCTGTACTTTGATTACTCTATTTTATCCGTGTCACTTTCGTTATTTGCGTTATTCATTATTTACTTTCTCATATCGCTTTGAACTCCTTAGCCTTATCAGACCTCTTTTTATGCTTTTTTTGAGCCGATGATCTCTCAGAAACAGCCGTCCTACCTTGGTAGGAGTAAGGTCTGTGTACACTTTACCCTCTCCGGATCCCACGTTGTGGGATTTCACTAGGTTGTTGTTGTTGTTTACTATTTTTTCTCGTATTTTACAACCACATAGATGTTAGTTCTTTCAATTATCATAGCCTGAATATATCTATCTATCTCTTTATAGCTTACTCTATCATTGTTGGGCACTGTGTTAAGCACAAGAGTTAAATAGTACATGCTCTGCAGTTCATTGATAAGCAGGGGAAGGAAACAGGGGGTGATAGGCTGAGGTTATGTCTCGCCTCACCCACGCTGGCAGAAGGATTCCCGCTCTGGCGGGATAATCCCGCTCCAACAGGGCAGGTCGGGTTAGAACCTTATAGCTTATTTGGATGGTTATTTTTTGTGGTATGGTATAGTTAGTAAGAGAACCACATTTGTTTTGATTATTTCTTTAATTACATGGTATGGTATGGTTTGGTTTAATGGTTTTGTAATCATGAAAATCCTCAATTTTTAAAACCACCAATTTGATGGTATCCTATTATTTTCTTATTTTTTTTCAATTATACCCCTACTTAATTTTAAATAATTCTAAATTATCCTTTATTCTTTATTAACCGTTACCCTAATATATCTACTGTTTTCACCTTCGTATTACTCATTCTCCATCGTAATAATTTTTGAAGCTTTTAGGGATTTTAAATTGAAATTCTCTCTTCAATTGTGCTCATTATCTCTTAGATTGAAGTTTCTAGGGATTTCAAATTGAAATTTTATCTTCAATTATTATGAATATTTATAATAGTTAAAGGCATTTTCATAAATTTATCAGTTACGATATAGTGTCATACAGTCAAATCAAACAACAAAATTATCATTAAACAATATAAAACCATACAATCTATTCAAGCATGGTATTATACTGTACAGTACAGTATCATACCATACGGTACATTATGAAACCATGAGAAACCACTATTCAAACAGAGTGTTAGGAACTTTTTCCTGGTGTGCTCCCTATTTTTCTAAGTTCCCTTTTTGGCTTCCAGGGCCATGCTTAGCCCAACTTAACCCTCTTAGAAGAACTTTGGTGAGGTCTCTCCCAAAGTCGAATCCAACACTACACATTTGAAAACCTCTCTCCATTATGTTGGTACAACAGCCCGTGTACATCACACAAAAAATGCCTCTGCTCCCTGAGGAGGAACAAGTCACAATCATATATAAGGAATTAATTTATAACCACCATCTAGCGGGTACAAATTCACTTTACTTTTGATGATCTCCCAACCGGTCCTAGATGTCCCAAAACTAGAGTTTTTCTACAGTCACACATCACTCCTTCCCCCTTGTTGGACCAAGAGTGATTTTGATGATCGATAAAATAAGCAGTTGAAAGGAGCAAGTCACAACTTAGTGTTCTTGTCAATACGAATCCATCAGGGAGAAGGAGAAGTGCAGATACACGGAAGAGTGGAAACCTAAGGTGGTGGTTTTTCCTTAAATAAAGTAGCAGTCCAACAAGGAAAATGAATAGTATTCGACTTAAAAAAGGAGAAGACTAATGTCTATAAATAAAGAAGGATTTACACAAAGAAAGCTTGAGCACTTACGATAGAAAGCTTCAAGCGGAACAAATTCAAGTAAGAGAAAGTTCATATTTGAGAGAGTTTTGATTGAGATTTTAGAGTGTTGCGAAGACAAAGAAACTGAATTGAAGTACTTGTTTCATAGGCTTACGCTTATAATTCTAAGTTTGTTTTATTTGTAATAGTGATTATCAAATTGTATTCATTGTTGATTTAGAGTGAAGTTTATTCTTCTAGTTGGGGGCAATTGGAAGAAAGGGTTCAACAGTCAAGGGTGATTGTTGAAGTTTAGGAATTAAAGTTTATAATTTCTTAGATTGCTTAGGATTGTAATCTTAAACAATTGTTGAGGCTCAAGGTTTTAGTGAAGTGTAGTTAAATCCTACAGAATTTTAGGTCATGGTTTTTCACCCGTTTAAGCCATGTTTTTTTAAGATAAATCATTGTGTCATTATTCTATTTGTTATTCGAAGTTCAGTCTTGACAATTCATAAGAAACAAATTACACATACCTGTTCCTTAGGCAAATTAGGGGGTCAGTATTCTAACACCCCTACCATACTCACGGTAGGTAAGTCTATAACAATACGAATGGCACCCTCTCACATAAGTGCATAAAATATGTCAGAAATTTACTCATTAGCCATAAGACAGTTCACCAATAGGCTATCACACATAACCAAGTCATGGCTATTTCTTCCTAACCATAATTTACAAAATCCCAAGCGATTATGTCTCACATAATTCAATAATTTGGCCAGTATACTTCACACTATGACAGATATTTCGGACAACATTATGTACATAATCTCATTATATAACTCAGCCAATTACACTAGGCACCTAATCACATCACATAACTCAAGCAATTACATTTACTCATAAATTCAAGCTACTCCACACATTGTCAATCAGGCAGACGACACTACACACAGTCACAAATTTGGAACCACATCATACAAGCCAACCAATTTCTTAACTTAATCCGCTTCATGGATGACCATTAGTTGATCATATATGCATTTACTAAACCTGTAAGACCAGATATCGATTGGAACCTTCTCAGTTCCAATTTATTTTGCTTGTGTCCTTTCGGTCATGACAACGACATTAGTTTACTTTGTTGAGGTACCAATTGAAATCCGGAGATACCAATTGGACTCAACCTATATCAGAAGCGACAAACCACATAAAAGGAGAGAAGAAATTAAACTACTTTCTAGAATGTTTCATAGTTTTCCGAAGATTAGATGTGGATGTCAACACACTAATCTGTAGAAGTCCATTTTACACTTGCTAAGAGACCAATAATCTAGGCTCTGATACCAATTTATCAAGATTCAACCCATTGAGCCGTGTGGGCACCCACTCTAACACCTAAGTAGGAGAACCCTTACCCCTTAAAATGAAAAGGCATATGGAAGTCTAACATGAAACAATCGCAAGCCAAAGGAGTTATAAAAACATTTGAAATAATTTTACAAAAATCAAAACTTATTACAAGAATCATTTAATACCCCTAAAGATACTAGTCTAAAAAGAAGTACAAGAGCTCTACAGAAGCAGGGCATAAAATAAAAGAAATGACATAGCTCTAACCACGATGAAAGAAAGGTATAAGCTATCGGAGAATCGTCTTCATCTTTACTTAAGAAACATCACTGACCCTGCAATCAGACTATACCTAGTGGCATATAAAGAGTAGTATTAGTACAAACAACACATAATGATAGGCATTATTGGTCAATCCGATATCCACTGCATAATATATAGGAAATAACAAGAGAAAACATAAGCAATAAGGAATTACAGCACTGACCATCCCTAACTCACAACACTTTCTCCCACAATCTTGGTTAGTAATTCACTCCTCTATTAGTTATTGGTCCATTACAAACCCCAATATATATAAAAAGGGCAGCCCGGTGCACTTAAGCTCCCGCTATGCGCAGGGTCCGGGGAAGGGCCCGACCACAAGGGTCTATTGTACGCAGCCTTACCTTGCATTTCTGCCAGAGGCTGTTTCCAAGGCTTGAACCCGTGACCTCCTGGTCACATGGCAGCAACTCTACCAGTTACTCCAAGGCTCCCCTTCAAAAAACCCCAATATATATATGCTCCAAATATATCCGTCATAAACTAGGGAAGTCTTATGAAATTACCTTACCACTAAGTCTACAATCACTAGCCGTACAGTTTCACAAGGCTATATGGCAACACTCGGTACCAAACATGCTTCCGTTAATAACTTTCATTATCCAATTCTATCACTACTAGTCCCTAGTTACCCTAGGAACTAAACCCCAACCTTGCCACTCGACCTATGGGTTATGAGCCCACACTTCATCACATATTATGGACACTACTATCAAGTCACGCAACGATTACACAGTCCTATCCTCGAATAAGCCTATACTTACTCTTAGACCTCAACTAGTACCAATTGCCGAATCGATGGAGTTATTTATAGAAGTCTTACCCTTTAACAGTTACACAATCAATTTCAATATTAGCAGAATAACAAATATTCACTAGTCCTCTCATGGGACCATCTACACACACTTGGCCCTATCATGGAAAATAAATTCAAACTAATGGCGTGCCAAAAAGTGATACCTGATCCAATTATATGTCGGGATGTGACACCCAATTGAGTAGTGTGTTAGAATGTGACACCCAATTCCATCAAACAAAACCAATATATAATCACAGTTATAATAAGTAGACATGAACAATGCATATACATATACACATGTTCATTGCACACAATTATATCAAAACGTCAACTCATATGGTTTACTTCATGCTTTCTCCTTTCACTACCCATATACATTCAATTGAGGCATCTACGAGAACATTTAACAAAATAGGAAGAATAAATTACTACTTCTATTAGTTTATTTTACCATTCTTTCTTACCCAGGTCACATCAAATTCAATCATTAAAGGTACCATTTTCCTGCCCATAGCCCATGCCCGAGAGTCTAGCTATGAAACCTCGTGCTAATTTCCTTTACATTAAGCAAAGGGTACATATTTAACTACTTAGATAGGAAAACCTATACTACCTAGGTGTCAAGTAGATTGGAGAGATATGTGATCCCAATCCTAGATTCCAGATGTCGAACGAGAAAGGTAGGCCTAAATTTTGCCGTTTGAAACCTTTCTTATGCCGAAATAACCTTTTCCCTCCTTCCTAAGTTTAGAGCGCCTTCTGAGAGTTTTTGAAGTAAACATCTCTCATAAATTGCACTTAGGAAAAAAGGGAAATAAAAATTTTGCGACTTATGTTTTGTCTTACGACCTTCCGCTTTGGGAGCAGAAATTTCAGTGGAGCGGCACCGCCATGGTAGGACTATCTCGCTTTGGCGGGCTAGTGAGGACCCAATTGACATATTTTTTCCCATGATTTTATTTTCCAGGTTAACAATGGTTCGCGTCGTTACAAAACTCTATCTTACTCTTGAACAACCATTAACATAGAAAAAAGAGAGATTTTTTCTCGACTTGGCCAAACTTTCTTTTTCTTCCATAAAATTACATAGAGTTTTATTAGCTCTCTTTGTCAACATTCTATTCTCTTCTCCTCGTCAATACTCAAAGATGATTGCTTTCCTTTTAAGAGTCCATTATTTCATAAAGGTTTGTTGTTTTAACCCTTCTCTTGCAAGTAGCATACGATAAAAGTATCGCTAGCATTCAACAAAAGTATTAGAACCTGCAATTATAGAAATACAACTTAAGGAACAAATCAACAGGCAAATACATAATGCTTCCAACAAACAAATCATCAAATACCAGCTGAGTAGTAATTCAACTCTTTATCAAATTTAGAATTTTCAAAAGGAACATAATTGAACAACATGCGGCTACATAACTCACAAGAAAAAGGATACAAGAATATGAACTCATCAATATGGATACCATTTCTTGATGGATAAAAAGAAATCATTAATGAACCAATTAGGACCATCTTATAAGGATAATCTCATGTTTTTCTCTTTGAAAAACTTAACTATGATATAATCGAACCCAAGATCGATAAGGATGATTTCCTCAGATGGTTTCCACAGAAGGCCAAGTTTCCCTTTTAGATACTCATGAATCATTCTCTTCCCAAGGAGTTTAATAATAAACGAGAAAGATCAAGGTTTCTGTATTCAAACCTTCTCTTTTTCAGAGAGAATTAATTAGTTGATCTTCCATAGGGCGGGATTGGGACCCATCGCTTTCAGTTGATAGTGCTAGAAGAGGGTCGTCAATCAGCACTGTGTCCCTACCTTCAAAATCCATCTCTAAGTCAATATTTGTAATTGGGACTAGGGTAATTAAGACATTTTTGAAGGACAATTCTTTCAGGTTTGGTGATAGTTGGATCAAAAGATGATGAATCTATGCTTATCTTGCAGGAATCCAATAGGTCAAGGGGTCAGAGGGTAGTTTCTCGAAAGGTGACATTAGATTTTCTTTTTTAGTGAGAGGTTGGATAGTCTCTCTCCAAAACTAAGGCAATAACTCAAAATGTACTTAAACCATCATATATAAATATTACAACTTAATATTTCTATAACTAGTTATACTATTACTCATTTACTATTTAGTTTGCTTAGTAATATCTCTATTTAGTTCGAGTGCTATTATGTCAAAAGATATTTAGTTTCATAAAAACTTTATGTCCAAGAGGATTATTTTCTTGTATGGTTGTACGCAAGATATTTGCTTACTAACATTATGTAATATTGTTTTATAAATATTTATATTAACATTTCAAAATTAAAATTAAAATTTTAAAAAATATATTTGTTTAAAAAAATTATAAAAATACAATTTTTAAAAAAAAATTGGGTTGGCCTGACACGACCCTCACGCCACATACGTAGTGATAAGTTGAACTTGATGTTTTTTGACCCACCAAAATAAATTGGTTAGTCTGATCTGATCCGTCAAATTCCAAAGTCCGTATGAACTAGACTGGATGGATTGAATCGATCCATATTGACAACTCTAATAAAAATATGAAAAACATTATCTAAATATACACATCTTATTTTATTCATAATCTCTACAATTTTCTACCATATAAAAAAATTTAAAATTTCCTCTCGGATACATCACTCAACTCTCGCTGATATATTCCTATCCCCCTCTCGGATACATCCCTCCCCTCTTAGATACATTCCTCTCCTATATGTCCGGATATATATCCCCTTTCTGATACATCTCTATCCCTCTCTGATACATCCCTCCCCTATTGGATACATCCCTCTCCTATGTATCCGAATGTCTATTGATGTATCCAGAAGTCCAGTATTGTATCCAAAATCCATAAATTTTAAGGAATCTTGTAATTTAGAAAAGAATAAAGAAATAATATAATTAGCTCTTAAACACTATGGGATTTATGTAAATTACACTAAAAATATTGACAACAATTATAATTGCAACTACATAATGTATACATAAAAAATTTAATATGCTACATGTATATATGAAATTTTATTCATAAAAATTGATATGTAAATTTTAGTTGATGTATATGGTAACTGCAATATGTGTACATAAATTATATTTTGTTTGAATATATAAGAATATTAACAACAATTATAATTATAACTCTCTCTTTGTGTGTGTTAGATATATACATAAATTTTGTTCATAAAAATTAAACATTGAAGTGTAAATAATAATGATTAATTAGTTGAATGCTTCACTTTGAAATTGAGGCTTAAGACATTTATTGTACTCGATTGAATTGTTTATATGAAAATCTGTTGGGTTTAATTAATAGGTTGAATGAGAAATTGAGGGAAAAAGAAGTGGAGAGGAAATGATATGTTCTTTCTTATTTTATTAAATAAGCTTTGGTCCCACATAGGTGGTCGAAATGAAAAGTCTCCTATTTAAAAGTAGAAGCACTTCTTCATATTGCTAAAGGGTCAAGAAGAGGGCCTCCCCTCGCGCCGTCGTCGTCGTCGCTCGCTCGGCTCGGCTCGGCTCGGCTACGGCTACGGCTTTGGCTTCGGCTTCGGCTTCGGCTTCGGATTTGGATTTGGATTTGGATTTGGTCAATTGATATGATTGATTGATAATCTTTTTGGACCAAATTTTCTTTAAATTTTTAATTAATTAATATTATTTATTTAATTAATTAAGTGGAAAAATCCTGACCCGTGATCCGCGACCCATTTCTTTCCCGGATTAATTTAAAATTTCCCTCAATTTTTTCCAACAGATTTTTGAAAGGTTGCAACCTTGTCCGAAAAGTTGCAAACCTTCTCAACAGGCAAATTTTTTCCCAACAGGTGCCTTTTCTTAAAAGGTGTAAACAGTCTATCTATATCTGTTAATCCTCAGAATGTTCAATACGAAATTCTGAACATACCTTCTTCTTCTTCTTCTTTCTGCACTTCCTAAAATCGTGTGATATACATCCTTCAAGTGGTTCGCAGTCATCAAAGATTTGCAGTACCTCTACTTTGGTGAGTACATATTCCAAAACCTCGGGTACTTTGAGGGGAATAATTTCCTTAAGGACACACTGTGCATTCAGTGGGATCGATTCTGTTTTCGCATTAATATTTCAGATTCTGTGTTTTATTACCTTTAGTTGTTGTTACTGGTTTTAATATTTACAATACAGTTTACTAACAATCTTAAGGAAATTATTATTATTGTTTTCTAACCAAACTGTATTCTTTCTTTGGAGACTAAAACCTGTGTGGTTTTCTACTTCGTATGAAATAAATATTCTGACTTGAAGAGTATAAAAACTTCGTTGGAATATTAAAGTTCATATTTGTACAGCGATTTGAAAAGTATAAAAACTTCGTCGTTGTTTTTGTAAAAGGTCTAATATTCTAAAATATTAAGATAGTTTGTCTATTTTGATAGTGAAAAGAAATGACAAGTGATACTGCTACTACTTCTGCGACTGTTGCTGCAACAAACCGCACTTCTGTACCACCGGCAAAAAAACCAGAAAACTTTTCTAGAGCCAACTTCAAAGGATGGAAGCAAAGGGTGTTCTTTTGGCTTACAACTCTTGGTATGCAAAAGTTCACTAACGAAGATCCTCCTATGCCCGTTGCTGATATGCCAGCCAATGAAAAATTTATGATTACTGAGGCATGGACACAGGCAGATTTTCTATGCAAGGGCTACATCCTAAGTGCTTTGGATGATGATTTGTACAATGTCTATAGTGCTGTGAAAACTTCTAAAGAATTATGGGATGCACTTGAGAAGAAGTACAAGACTGAAGACACATGCTTGAAAAAAATTGTGGTTGCTAAGTTCCTAGACTATAAAATGATAGATAGCAGAACTGTTGGAACCCAAGTTCAAGAACTACAACTTATTTTTCATGACCTTATTGCTGAAGGTATGGTAGTTAATGAAGCATTTCAAGTGGCTGCGATGATAGAAAAATTGCCTCCTTCGTAGAGAGATTTCAAAAATTATCTAAAGCACAAGCGTAAGGAAATGAAGTTGGAAGATCTTATAATTCATCTCAAGATTGAGGAAGATAACAAAACAACAGAAAAGAAGTTGCGTGGAAATTCAACAATTATGGGAGCGAACATCATTGAAGATGCTGCTCCAAAGAATAAGAAAAGGAAGCAACCTTTTGGAAAGAATCAGGAGCAGAACAAGAAAAAGTTCAAGGGCAATTGTTATAATTGTGGGAAAGTTAGACACAAAGCTCCAGATTTTCGTCTTCCGAAAAAGGACAAGAGAAAGGAACAAACCAATATGGTGGAAAATAAAGAAGGTATTGATGATCTATGTGCAATGCTATCAGAATGCAACCTAGTAGGTAATCCCAAAGAATGGTGGCTTGATTCGGGAGCTACTTCGCATGTGTGTGCAGTACGAGAAGCCTTCTCTACTTATTCCCCTGCAGCACCTGATACGACGATCTATATGGGAAATTCTGCAACTGCAAAGATTGAAGGATATGGGAGAGTATTTCTAAAAATGACATCCGGCAAGGTGGTGACACTGAACAAAGTGTATCATGTTCCAGAAATGCGAAAGAATTTGGTGTCTGCCGGCCTTCTTATCAAGAATGGATTCAAATGTGTTCTAGTTTCAGACAAAGTAGTTGTCAGTAAGAATAAAATGTATCTAGGAAAAGGCTACCTCACTGAGGGTCTTTTCAAACTAAATGTAATGGTTGTTGATGATAATAAAGTTCAAGCTTCTTCTTACTTACTTGAGTCAAATAATTTATGGCATTCACGTTTAGGACATGTCAATCATAAAACCTTGCGAAAACTGATTAACTTAAATATATTGCCTAACTTTGATTGCAATAAATCAAAATGTCAAGTATGTGTTGAATCTAAGTATGCTAAGCATCCTTATAAATCTATTGAAAGGAATTCTAGTCCCTTAGAATTGATTCACACAGACATTTGTGATATGAAGTCTACACCAACTCGTGGTGGAAAGAAGTATTTTATAACTTTTATTGACGATTGCACTCGATATTGTTATGCATATTTGCTTAATAGTAAGGATGAAGCAATTGATGCATTTAAGCAATACAAGAACGAAGTAGAAAATCAATTGAATAAAAAGATAAAAATGATTAGAAGTGATAGGGGTGGAGAATACGAATCTCCTTTTGAAAAGATATGTTTAGAATATGGAATTATTCATCAAACTACTGCCCCCTTACACACCTCAATCAAATGGAGTTGCGGAAAGGAAAAACCGAACATTAAAAGAAATGATGAATGCTTTACTAATAAGTTCCGGTTTACCGCAGAACTTGTGGGGGGAAGCTATCCTTACAGCTAATCGAATACTCAATAGAGTACCCCACAGCAAAACACAAATTATTCCATATGAACTATGGAAAGGAAGAAAACCCAACTTGAAATACTTCAAAGTGTGGGGGTGTTTAGCAAAGGTCCAAGTTCCTTTGCCCAAAAGGATAAAAATCGGACCAAAGACCGTGGATTGTGTTTTTATTGACTATGCTACAAACAGCAAAGCTTGTCGATTTTTGGTTCACAAATCAGACAATCCTGAAATTAATGTTAATACGGTAATTGAATCAGATAATGCTGAATTTTTTGAAAATATTTATCCGTATAAAACTAAAAGTGAATCCTCAAGTGAAATATCTAAACGACCAAGAGAAGTTCAAAAGGAAAGTAAACCATCCGAAGAGGATTCAAGGCATAGCAAACGTCAAAAGATATCTACTTTCTTTGGACCAGATTTTGTGACATTCTTGCTTGAAAATGAGCCTCAAACATTTAAAGCTGCAATTTCTTCTTCTGATTCAGCATTTTGGAAAGAGGCAATCAATAGTGAGATTCAGTCAATTTTGAATAACCATACATGGGAATTGGTTGATCTTCCTCCTGGAAATAAACCTTTAGGATCAAAATGGATATTTAAAAGGAAAATGAAAGTTGATGGCACTATTGATAAATATAAGGCAAGACTTGTGGTCAAAGGTTATAGACAAAAAGAAGGTCTTGATTACTTTGACACATACTCGCCGGTAACAAGAATAACATCTATTCGAGTGTTAGTGGCACTTGCAGCTGTATATGGTCTTGAAATTCATCAAATGGATGTTAAGACAGCTTTCTTAAATGGAGAATTGGAGGAAGAAATTTACATGGAACAACCTGAGGGTTTCATAGTTCCAGGTAAAGAAAGGAAAGTGTGCAAACTTGTTAAGTCACTTTATGGACTTAAACAAGCACCTAAACAATGGCATGCAAAATTTGACCAAATAATGTTGGCAAATGGATTTAAGATTAATGAGTGTGACAAATGTGTTTACATTAAAAATACTCCAAATCATGAAGTCATTGTTTGTTTATATGTTGATGACATGTTGATAATGAGTAAAGACATTGCCAATGTAAATGCTATGAAGCGTATGCTTGCTAGCAAATTTGACATGAAAGACTTAGGGGTTGCTGACTTAATCTTAGGAATTAGGATCCATAAAACTCCACAAGGTCTAGCATTATCACAGTCACATTATATTGAAAATATACTCGATAAGTTTAAATATTTAAATTTCAATGTTGCAAAAACTCCAATTGATGTAAGTTTTGCACTTCAAAAGAATGAAGGTAAAAGTGACTCACAATTGGACTATGCACGAGTTTTGGGAAGTTTGATGTATATTATGAATTGTACACGACCAGATATAGCATGTGCTATTAGCAAGTTGAGTCGATTCACGAATAATCCTAATCAAACTCATTGGATGGCAATGAAACGAGTCTTGGGGTATTTTAAACACACTCAAAACTATGCTTTGCATTATAATAAATATTCCACAGTAATTAAGGGATATAGTGATGCAAACTGAATCACCGGATCATCTGAAGTTAAATCCACAAGTGGATATGTTTTCACCATTGGTGGAGGAGTAGTGTCTTGGAAATCATCAAAACAGACATGCATCGCCCGCTCTACAATGGAGTCTGAATTTATAGCTTTAGACAAGGCTGGTGAAGAAGCTGAATGGCTTCGAAATATTTTGGAAGATATTTCATTTTGGCCCAAACCTTTGGCACCCATATGTATACATTGTGATAGCCAAGCGGCAATAGGGAGGGCAGGAAATGTTATGTATAATGGAAAATCGCGTCACATTCGACGGCGACACAATACTATTAGACAACTATTCTCTAGTGGTGTTATCACTATTGACTACGTAAAGTCAAGAGATAATATATCGGATCCACTAACAAAAGGCTTATCTAGAGAGGCTGTTGAAAGATCATCGAGGGGAATGGGGTTAAGGCCTAGGACAAGTCAACATGGCGGTAACTCTACCTAGTAGACTGGAGATCCCAAGAACTAGGTTCAAAGAGATCAAACAAAGTTATGATTGACGGTTCAACATTGTCAAATAACTCAACCCATTCTCGTGATGATGACAATGTTCAGAAACAAAGTATAAAACCTTAAAGCTTTTTAATGAGTTAATAAAGCTTTAAAGGTTTTTTTAATGATTATCTAAATCTGACGGAAAATGACTAGATAGTGTGTCTATAGGACTACACGTTTAGAAATCACCTATGTGAATGTGAAGTATAAGTCGCTTCAAGGGGAATGACAGTAAAGGCCCATTCTCTATGCATTCACGAAACCAGGCGGTGTTCATGGCTGAAACGAACACAACCGTGAGAACCATAGATGGTTGATGATTGATTATGTGACTTATGTTGTCTAGTTATACAACAAAGTTCGGCGGTTCAAAGATATCGCATCTACCGATTGATCGAGTATATCCTATATAAGTTCACTATGGAAAGTTCAAAGGGAAACCTACTTATTTAGATGCAATTAATCTTCGCTTGTATATCACACACTTATCCGTGCATTCCTTTATCTTGTAGACATTCCCCATTCATGTGGGGATTGTTGGGTTTAATTAATAGGTTGAATGGGAAATTGAGGGAAAAAGAAGTGGAGAGGAAATGATATGTTCTCTCTTATTTTATTAAATAAGCTTTGGTCCCACATAGGTGGTGGAAATGAAAAGTCTCCTATTTAAAAGTAGAAACACTCCTTCGTGTTGCTAAAGGGTCAAGAAGAGGGTCTCCCCTCGCACCGTCGTCGTCGTCGCTCGCTCGGCTCGGCTACGGCTACGGCTACGGCTTTGGCTTCGGATTTGGATTTGGATTTGGATTTGGTCAATTGATATGATTGATTGATAATCTTTTTGGACCAAATTTTCTTTAATTTTTTAATTAATTAATATTATTTATTTATTTAATTAATTAAGTGGAAAAAATCCTGACCCGTGACCCGCGACCCATTTCTTTCCCGGATTAATTTAAAATTTCCCTCCGTTTTTTCCAACGGATTTTTGAAAGGTTGCAACCTTGTCCGAAAAGTTGCAAACCTTCTCAACAGGCAAACCTTTTCCCAACAGGTGCCTTTTCTTAAAAGGTGTAAACAGTCTATATATATCTGTTAATACCTTCTTCTTCTTCTTCTTTCTGCACTTCCTAAAATCGTGTGATATACATCCTTCAAGTGGTTCGCAGTCATCAAAGATTTGCAGTACCTCTATTTTGGTGAGTACATCGTTCTATCCTGGGAGGAAAGATTCCAAAACCTCGGGTACTTTGAGGGGAATAATTTCCTTAAGGACACACTGTGCATTCAGTGGGCTCGATTCTGTTTCTGCATTAATATTTCAGATTCTGTGTTTTATTACCTTTAGTTGTTGTTACTGGTTTTAATATTTACAATACAGTTTACTAACAAAATCTACATAAAATGAAGATGGATTATTATAGTCCAACGTTTTTGTCATCGATCAGCTAGCCTATTTTTTCTTGCCTTTTCTCAACATCCTGCATCTCATTTGTGTGAGCTATTTGTCTGTATTGTTGTGTTTGGAACTATTTTCATGAGAATATATTCACTTTTTGGCAACACATATTGTGTTATTGTCTCACAAATTACGGAATATTTTTTTTTATAATTGTGGTGTACGTCTAGGTCAGCTTGCACACCAAGACTTGACTATATAAATGAGAAAAAATCATCTACTTTTTTTTTTATCTTTACTGTGATTTAAACATAATTAACTTCATAATTTTCAATCTAATTCATTGATCATTACGGCATACTTTTGAATAACTTTTCTATTGGTAAGTGATGTATCTTTTAGGAATTAATTTACTGCATTTTAATAGTTACTGCAAGAATTTTTTTAAAAAAATGTTTGGTTTCTATTTTATAAAGCAATTTAAATTTAAATTTGGATTTTATCTTTAATGACGTACTTTTATAATGATGACATTCCAAAAAAATTTCAAAGCATGTTTATGATGGTAAATTTCAAAAGTCTTACTTGAAAAAAATAATTAATCTATATTTATCATACATAATCAAATTATGTCACATAAATAAAGATGAAGGGAATTAATACTTTTTACGAAAAAAATTAATTTAAATTTATTTATAATACATAATCAAATTATGTCACATAAATAAAGATGAAGGAAATTAATACTTTTTACGAGTTTGTCTTTCGAATAAGTAGAATTAAACTCTACATATATGACGTGATGAGGTTAATTCCTCTCTCCTTAAAAATGGGCAGATTTGGGAAGATTATGTTTAAAGAATTGTTTAATTATAGTTAATCAATATCCATAATTAGTTAGAAAGAAAAGGAGGAAAATGGCGGTGGACGCAAGAATAAGAAAAACATTTGGTTCTTCTCTGTCTGAAGTTATACTACTTAGTACGTACTATCATTTAAAGTGAAAGTGATTCTTCTCCACACGTACAATCTTTAAGCTTCTTTCATATTGATCAGAAAAATTCTTTGCTTATTACGTTGAAATGGTATAAAGTGATGGATATTGTGTCCATTGTTCGACAAGAATATAAGAAGATCAAAGATAAATTAAAAAAATTAAATATAATAAACAAATATCTGAGATTACAGAATTTATTGTGTGTTCTTAAGAAATTTAATCCCGTTATTATATCTGAGGTTGTGGATTATTTTCTCCCAGGATGAAATTGATATATCGGTTAGAGAAGTTGCGGTACCTCAAACTTCAATAACTTCACCGAACTCAAAAGCTAACAAGGAAATCACACAAAGACTCTATTTTGTTTGTAAGAAATGTATGAAGAAGAAGGAGAAAATTCGATGATAAAAAATGAGAGGAAAATCCTCTATTTATAGACAACAAAGGGTAGTGTGAACATGTGTTTATTGTGCCTTATGGGAAAGGTCACAATCCTTTGAAAAATCACAACCCTTCTCAAAAATCACTATATTTCAGAAAAATCACAACTCTTCAAAATCACGATTAGTTTAGTTGCATGCACTGAGAATGTATTTAAAATTTTAAATCAAAATTATTGAATTACATAGAACTCGTACTTTCGAAAGGACCGTGAGTAATGGGAATTACTTGTACATTACGTAGTCATCATCTATATATAAATAAATATTATTGTCTTTGTGCAGTCACCTCAAAGAGCAAAACCAAAAAAATAAAAAATTCATCAATGATGAGCTCTATGGTTCTTTCATCACCTTTGAGTGGTCTATCACATTCCAAATTAATAACAAACTCCAAGAACTCTTCTTCACCCTCTAAGTCTTTATGTATTTATTTTTCAAACAAAAATATCTCTCTTGAATTCAGCTCCAAATCTTCATTTATGCATGGTGATTTCACTTTTCCTTCACCAAATCTCTCAACATTTGTATCAAAATCTCAATCTTCTAACATTATCACTGCCCAAACTTCTCCACTTGGAGAACATGTTATCTATGATTTCCAAGCTAAGGTAGGCCATTTTAAACCAGTACTTTATTATGTTTTCTCCCTTTTGCTTACGATATTGGTAATTTACCCTGCAGAACGAAATGATGATTTGTAATAGTATAGGGGTGTAATTGAAATATTTAAAATTCATGTATTTGTAATTGAGGTATTATATTTGTGGAGGATTTACATAATATAGGAAGCGTAAATGATTGATTTCTTAAAATAAAGGGTATATGTATAACTAAATCATTATATTTGTGCTGTCAAATATTTGGATCAAATGTATTTAATTTTGTATTTTTGTTAATTGTGACAAAAATTTCTGGAGTATATATAGAGAGATTACTATATTAATGAGATGTTGTCAAATATTTTAAAAACCTCAAAATCAAAAGAATGTTGTATAATATTTATAACTGATATATATATATATATATATATATATATTGTTTTTCATCTTTTTTTTATAGGAAAAGAGAAGAGGTCTCTCACTCAGTTGCTTTAGAGAGAAAGTTGTTCTGATTGTCAATGTTCCTGAGCAAGGGTAGGTGTCCATCAGCCGATTCGGTTCAGTTTTATGTATTATCAATTCGATTTATCAATTTTTAAGTGTTAAATATGTTAAATCAATAAAATATTTTTATTGGTTATTGATTTTTAACGGTTCCATTTTCGGTTTAACCAATAAAAAATACTCATAAAACAAATATCTGACTTTTGCAACAATTTAATGCGATAGAACAATAATGTAACTTTACATAATGCTCATAAAATAGAAACAATCGTAACTAACTTAAATTGAGCTATACAAGTGTAACACAACTAAAAGAACTAGAACAATAATGTAAATTACATGCTAAAAGTCAAAGGTAATAACTAATTAAGTAATGATATTAATATTTAATATTTATGTAGGGGTAAAGATATCACTTTACCAATAACCTAATATTAAAAATTCAAAATCGAACTCATAACCCAATAATTTTTTTATAAAATCATTAAAAAATAATTATTCTAACAACTCAATAACAATAAACTACTAATATTATTTTTTAATTTAATTTATTAATCGATTTGATTTTGGCACACCCTCACTAAGGCTATCCTCTCTTGTCTTCTCCATGAAGTTAATCACAATTCATTTGGTCACTTTTACTTTAATTTTATTAGTTATGTTTTAAATTATTTTTTTCTTAAGCATATCTTTTATTTATTAAAATGTCTTCTCAAGATAAATGTATAATTTATCAAATCCATTTCTCTTACATAGACAATTGAAATTTTGGATATGTTGTTTTCAGTTCCGTGTGGACAGAGTCGCAGTACGACTTACTTCATCATCTATATGACAAGTATAAATCTCAAGGTAATTAAGTGCCTTAATTATATCTCTCCTTGTTAATATTCATTTATTTACTTAGCACTTGAGAAATATAATATAGTTTTAATTAATAACTCCTCTGTTAAACATTATTTACTTTAATCCTAAACTAGGGTTTGAGATAGCTGCATTTCTCTACAATAAGAAAGAAACAGACAAGGCAGGACATAGATATGCACAAAAAGCACCACCAAGGGGGCAACTACAGATTAGTGCTGCTAGGTTTCGATTATTCGATAAGGTTGGTTTTTTAAAATTATTATTATTATTATTATTATTATTATTATTATTATTATTATTATTATTATTATTTCCTTTCTTATTTTTAAAATTTCAATATGAATAATAATGACAGGTAAAAGTTAATGGTCCAAGGGCACATCCACTTTTTGTACATCTAAGGTCAAAATTTGGTATGGGAAAAGCTATCACTACTGAATTCCACAAGTTTTTGGTAGATAGAAATGGAGTACCTTACAAAAGCTTCGGATTGGACACCCCAGGTCATGTAATCGAGGTATTTTTTTTAATTTAATTTATATACGTCGATAATGTATTTTTTTTTCCATATTAATATTAAATTTTTATGAATTAATTATACTAAACATTTATATAATTCAATTCAGTTTTGATTAATACATTTCCTGTATTTTAAATTGAATATGTACATCCTATATAGTATGGAAATTCTAAAAGAGAATAAGCATTTCTTGAAACATGCATATTTCAAAATTCATAAATAGAAAATGATCAAAAATTACTTAATAAGATACATAACCGTCTACTAATAATAAAGTTCTTGCACTTTAATCATGCAAGTTATTTGTACTTTTATTTAATTATATAAATAAAGAAAAACTTTTTTTAATTAAATAAATTCGCTGCAAAACTATCTTAAATTAATTTACTAATTAGTTACATTCGAGTAGGATTTCTGTTGTAAACGATGTGAATATATATTTATAAAAATATAGATGACATCATATATTAAAGAGTTCTCTAAGATAAAAATATTTCGTCAAATACGTGAAATTCCTAATCATCTTTTTTAGTATTTTATGTTCATTTTAATTTAAGAGTTTTAAATATGCATTTTTAAAAGATATTGACCGCCCGTTTCTTAAATGAAAATAAAGGAATTCCTTATCCTAAGGCTATCACTAAATGAATCTGGTAACTAATGCTGCCAGAGAGGCTGAGTTGAGTATTTGTCACATCGCCACCTCCTACAACTTCTATTTTTTTTAAAAAAAAAATAATAATTAGAGACGCGTGAATAAAGATTGTCAACAAAATATTCATACTCTTTTTAAAATTACAAAATATTTAATATACTTAATTACAGATATATCTCATACAATTATAAATGTAGGATTTTCATAATATATGAGTATAAATTTGATTTTAAAATATTTGAAGTGTACCTGAAATAAATCATATTACATAAATGTTTAGTGTAGCTAATGCTTTTTTTGGCCTGGTTTTCTTGTTCATGTTCTACTTACTGATCACTAATATTTTCTTCATTAACCAGGAAGAGGTTAAGCTTTTACTCTTGGAGGATGCAGATTGACAAAGTTTAAGCTTCCCACTAGGATGGATGACACATTACTTATTTACCTTGACCTTTTGGTGTTTTCGGTTTTTTACATACAAATTCTCTAAAATTAAAATAAAATTCTCTTGGAGAACACTTGCTGAAAATAAGCACAATTTATGTCTGAATTAGGCTAATGATGACTTGTTTAAATTATTATTCCAGTGCTAGTGAAATATTTTCGAAGTGTGTGCTCTGTGAGACTAATTTTTTTTTCACGATGGTATGTATAACGTGAATTCATATATTGTCACGATATAAAAATTGAGGTCAGGATAACACACATTCCAACATCCAATTTGATGTGTAAGTCTAAAAGTAAAACTCATACGAGATTCTCAAAGGGAAAGTCAAGCCACAAATTAAATAAAAAGGACACGAAGAAATTATCTAAAAACCTGGTGTCATAAGTATAAACAACATCTAATACAAAGGTCAAATCTAATATACATCACATGTCTCTGAGTAATAATAAAGACTGAAAAATAAAAGATAGAAATAGTGGCGATACGAATTCCAGGACTCACCACTAATCTGAATGATATGATATCCACTAGAGAGATCAGCTGTCGCGCGGGATACCCTGACTAGGATCAGCATAAAAAAGGGACATAGAAGTGGGGGTGAGTACAATCCACATGTACTCAGTAGTTTTGACTGACCGAGTATAAGGAACTAATCAAGCTTATGCAATAAACTAAGGAATGCTTCCACCTCTATACAGAAAAGTCTCATTCCGACATCGGTGCCGCCAATTTATATAGAACGGAGCAAATAAAGTAAACACATAGGGGCAGTTCAATATCATAAATAATCAAATAAGTTAAGTAGTCCAAATAGCAATACAATGCAATGAGATGGTGGTACGATGGAATCAAGGCTATCACACAACCTGTCGTATATACCTGTCGAGCTAAGGCTTCCAGACAAGGATCAATGGGGGAATCGTAGTCCATATACCAAATCACAATCTTAATATCTCATCAACTTGCCACCTAGCTCATGGCCAAGGATATAAAACTGTGTCACATTTTTTTTCTCAAAAAGAATTTTCACATTTCTCAGCTTCCCAAGATCAATGATATGATGAATGCATCACAACACATATGGTATGGAGGCAATATTCAACTCAACATGTAATATAAGTTTTAAAGTTCTCAAAATTCAACCTAAACCTGATATACACCCTCAATAGATAGTAATGGGACGGAAATACATGAAATACGTGTTCACCCTTTTTGAAAATATTTTGGTACTCCAGTATGCCCAAAAACCCCTCAACTCAATCCCTCAGGCGGGAATTATAAGTCAAATAGTCTCCTCAAGCCTCTCTTACAGGCAAATCATGAATCATATTCTCTCAAAGAAAATAAAATAGCAAATAAGGCCCACACATGGGCTATACAACACAAATAAGACCCACACGGGCATCACGATATAAATAAGCCCCCACATGAATATCACAGTGAAAATAACTGTCTCAAATCATACTATGATCCTATCCCAAAGTCTATAACATATGAATGACTAATTATCCAATCGCAGTCTCAAAGAAGGATAACCAAATCTACCTCGGCGACTGAAACTTCATATGAACGCTCTAATCGGGGTTCAACTCATAAACATCGAATCCGAAATGGTTACCCGTTATCAAGAATAGAAAGAGTTCATCAAAAGGAGTCTAACAATACCCATATTGTAATATTTTAGAACTGGGGTCAAAATCGTCCAAAAATTATTTCTAAAACGAAAAAGGGCAAATCTAAAATTTTATTTTAAATCATGTTCTATAATCACGATCCTGACTCACCGTGATTGGCATCCACACTAATCCTCCGGTGGGAGAACCATTATTACAGCCCAAACTAACAACACTCGCGATGATATAAGACATTTAAAGATGCAAAAACAGGTTTAATAATAAAGAAATGACTGAGTTCATAGAAACTCAGAAATATCTAGTTAACCCCAAATATGCAAAATTTAACTCCTCGGATCTGAAAGTCGAATGTACCGAAACTCTAGCAAAACATCAAGTCTAGGAAAGGGGAAGCAACCCCAACAAGTCATAGAATAACAACGTTTAAAAGTTTAAGTCCTGAAAAAAGGACTAGAATAAGGAGAGTCCACGACAGCCTGAAAAAGATGGCTCACCCTTGAAGAGGGCAGCTAACGATCCTCTATTCTAGGTCTCTCAATAGCCGTATGAATATGCTCTATACTCAACAAAGACAGAACAAGTGTAGTATCAGTACACAAAACAATAGTGTACTGGTAGGATCACGCAGCTAGCCAATAAGCGAGACATGAACAAGTAAATATAACATAGTAACTACATATATACAAAGTAGACTTAACCATTAACATCTCATAACCAGTACTCAACATGATCACATTTATCAGTCCCAATTGTCATGTAATTTCACATAAGGGTCCTCTTAGGGGACCTACAAGCACTTATTTATGTGTCGGAATGTGACACCTAGTTCAAAGTTGACACCCGATCCAAATATATGTCAGAACATAACACCCGATCCAAATGCGTGTCAGAACATGATATCCAATCCAAATACAAGTTAGCCACAATCACAATGAATAATCAACTATCATATCTACCAAGAACAGATTCATCACAAGTCATTGACATTAAGTAGCCAATTCACATAGATCATTTCGTTCTTCTTTGTTCATATACACATATGTTTACATCGGGGTAATTTAAAAAGTACATGAATCACATACAGGAAGACAGGTCATCACCTACCTCGAAATCAAGCTTGACCACTCTAAAGTACATGAGTTTTTCCTTTTCGGGTTCGTTCAACTTGTTTTTGATCTAGAAATAGTAATAACATACAAAAGATCAATACAAAGACTTCATTTACATGACCTCTTAGGTCAAATCCATGATCCTAACCTTCATTTTAAGGCTATTTTATTAGTTTCAGTCTAAAACCCTCCTCCAATGATCACCAGCCATAGCAAATGGGTTCTAGGAATCAAACTACAAATTGATGGAGTAATTACTTACATTTGGCACAAATTATGGTGGAAATCAGCAGGAACTCGCCCTAGGTCGCTTCTGATCTCTTCTGAAAGAAGTGAGAATGAATAAAATTGTTCTGGAATTTTTTTCCGACTTAAGTCATGTTTTTCGATTGGGCCCTCAAAAACCATCGAGGTCCGATAAAAATAAACTAAATACGATACTACACTGAATTTTGATATTTCAGACTCAATGGAATCGTTGGATTTTCAAAAAAAGGTCGTTATGACGAAATTACCCTCCCAATCCCTTTTAGGCCTAAAACTCAACTTTTAGCCTAATTTTTCAAAACGAAAACTAAGTTTTGGGGCTCTAAGCCAACACTCAATTAGACCAAACTCGACGTTCCGAATGCAACAGAACAGACAAAAATTCCGTCAGACGCTTGGATCTCAATATATTGACCAAAGTCAACTATCTCAATGAAACTTCCCACTCAAGGTTTCAAATCGCCAAAATACACCCGATCGCCTTGGGAACCATGCCAACCATCCCCATATCACAAACAAAGCATGAAAATGCTACGGAGAAGAAAAAGATGATCATTTCTCATAAAAAATTAATTTCTCAAGAATAGGGGTATTACATATATTATTTCAAATAGTTGTTCGCGCAAAAAATTAGCCCACAAATATATAATATCATATAATTATGTATAATATAGTATATTGGCTAGTTGCTCCAAATAATTTTGAAAGGGTGATCAACTATTTGGAAATGGCCGGTGATTTTAAATTTTTAGCCCACTAGCTAGCTCCCTGAGATTAATTTCAACGTCAAAAATTAAAATTTATTAAATTTAAAATTTAATCGGGGAAAGCAAAGTTAATTACAATACATACAAATTTCAAAGTTTTTTTCCCCCACAAAACTAGGTAGTAAAATCACCATACATACAAATTTCAAATCAAATCTCCAACGATCATATCAGAAACATATGTACATCATGAGGCACCCAAGACATAATGTGATGAATGTATATCGATTTCATTTTTTTAAAAATGGTGAAATGAAAAGGCATTGTTATTGTTCTATGGTGTTTTTTGAGGATTAATTAATAATCTAAAGCTGAAAGCAAGATGTACTACAAATTAAATAGTGTTATGAATTAACTTAACTTAACTTAGTAATAAGCAAAATAAATAAAAGGAGATATATTGGAAAGTGAAAGTAGAAACAAAGGAGAAAAGAGAAATGTCGTGTGTTCTCTGTATCTGTGTATTTCTTCCATATCAGTATTACCTCTATATATAGGCATAATTTAGTGGGCTGCCCATTTTCAGTGGGCCCCACTTATTTAAATAATTTTATTTAGTAGACATTCCACATATTCTACTTAACACTCCCCCTTGGATGTCCACGTGTAATGTGCCACTATAAAAACACTTTACAAGAAATAAGATACATAGTTATTCTGATGTTATGCCTCGTTAAAATCTTACTAAAAAAAACCAGTGGGAAAAGCCTAATGAAGGAAAAAGAGTACACACATCTGGTAATACGCCGTGAATGCTGCCTCATTAAAAACCTTATCAGGAAAACCAGTGGGATAAAATCTTGGTTAAGGGAAAAAGAGTGCAGCATGTATTTTACTCCCCCTGATGAAAACTTCATTTGATATTTTGGAGACGACGCATTCCAACCTTATATCTTAGTTTTTCAAAAGTTGAGGTTGGTAATGTCTTTGTGAATAAATCTGCAAGATTATCACTTGAACGAACTTGTTGTACATCAATTTCACCATTCTTCTGAAGATCGTGTGTGAAAAATAATTTTGGTGAAATATGTTTCGTTCTGTCTCCTTTTATGAAGCCACCTTTCAATTGAGCTATGCACGCGGTATTATCTTCGAATATAATTGTGGGTACTTTGACATCACTTTTCAGGCCATATCTTTCTTTGATAAACTGTATCATCGATCTCAACCATACACATTCTCTACTTGCTTCATGAATTGCTATTATTTCAGCATGATTTAAAGAAGTAGCAACAATGGACTGTTTTGTAGATCGCCATGATATAGCAGTCCCTCCGTGTGTAAACAGATAACCTGTCTGAGATCGAGCTTTATGTGGGTCTGATAAATAACCTGCATCCACGTAACCAATAAGGTCTGCGCAACCTTTGTTAGTATAAAACAAACCCATATCAATAGTACCCTTCAGGTATCGCAAAATATGCTTGATACCGTTCCAATGTCTTCGCGTTGGGGATGAACTATACCTTGCCAGCAAATATACAGAAGATGTTATATCAGGCCTAGTTGCGTTAGCAAGATACATAAGTGCACCAATAGCACTGAGATATGGTACTTCAGGACCAATAATTTCTTCATCCTCTCCTAGAGGTCGAAATTGATCTTTTTCCACTTCAAGTGATCGAACAATCATTGGAGTACTTAATGGATGTACTTTGTCCATGTAGAATCTTTTTAAGATCTTTTCAGTGTAGGCAGATTGATGGACAAAAACTCCGTTTGCTAAATGTTCAATTTGCAGGCCTAGACAAAGTTTTGTCTTTCCAAGATCTTTCATTTCAAATTCTTTCTTTAGATATTCAATCGCCTTTTGGACCTCTTCAGGGGTTCCAATGAGATTTATGTCATTAACATAAACGGCGAGTATCACAAACTCTGATTCTGTTTTCTTAATAAAAACACATGGACAAATGACATCATTTATATAGCCTTCATTTATCAAGTACTCACTGAGGCGATTATACCACATACGCCCTGATTGTTTTAAACCATATAATGATCTTTGCAGTTTTATTGAGTACATTTCCCGAGACTTTTTACATGCTTCAGACAATTTTAATCCATATGGAATTTTTATGTAAATTTTATTATCAAGTGAACCATAAAGGTAAGCTATAACTACATCCATTAGATGTATTTCAAGATTTTTATGTACAGCTAAACTGATGAGATATCAAAAAGTTATTCCATCCATAACTGGTGAATATGTTTCTTCATAGTTGACCCTGGGTCTTTGAGAGAATCCTTGTGCAACAAGACGTGCCTTGTATCTTACAATTTCATTTCTCTCATTTCGTTTTCGCATAAAAACCCATTTATAGCCAACTGGTTTTACACCTTCAGGGTTTGGACTACAGGTCCAAAACCCTCACGTTTAGCAAGTGAGTCTATTTCTGATTGAATTGCCTTTTGCCATTCTGACCAATCACATCTACGTCGACATTCTTCGACGGATTTAGGCTCAAGACTTTCACTATCTTGCATGAGGTTAATTGCAATATTATATGCAAAAACATTATCCACCGTAATTTTTGATCGATCTAAATTTATCTCATCACCGGTTGAACTTATTGAAAGTTCTTCAATCACTTGAGTCTCGGGTTCACTGATTTCTTCAGGAATATCAGCAATACGCAAACCTTGACCTTCTTCAGGAAGTTCGTGTGTAGTATCATCTTTATTATTTCTTACGCTTTTTTTCTAGGATTTTTATCCTTTGAACCCAATGGTCTACCACGCTTCAGGCGTGTTTGGGATTCAGAAGCTATGATACTAGTAGATGGTCCTTTAGGGACATCAATATGGATAGGCACATTCACTGCAGGGATATGTGACTTAGTTATCCGTTTTAAATCAGTAAATGCATCTGGCATTTGATTTGCTATTTTTTGTAAGTGGATGATCTTTTGGACCTCCTGCTCACATGTGCGGGTACGTGGATCAAAATGTGATAGTGATGAAACTTTCCACGCAATTTTTTTTCTTTTTCGAGTTCCTTTTTCTCTCCCCCTAATAGCGAGAAAAATATTTCATCAAATCGACAATCTACAAATCGAACAGTGAATAAGTCTCCAGTCAACGGTTCAAGGTATCAAATTATTGAGGGTGAGTCAAACCCAACATATATGCCCAACCTACGTTGAGGACCCATTTTTGTACGTTGTGGTGGTGCTACAGGCACATATACCGCACAACCAAAAATTCTTAAATGGGCTATATTTGGTTCATGACCAAATACTAATTATGACGGAGAGTATTTATTATAATGTGTCGGTCTTAGACGTACAAGTGCTGCTGTATGTAAGATAGCATGACCCCAAACAGTAATTGGCAATTTTGTTTTCATTAGTAGAGGTCTTGCTATTAATTGTAGGCGCTTAATAAATGACTCTACAAGGCCATTTTGAGTATGAACATGAGCAACAGGATGTTTAATTTTTATCCCAATCGATAAGCAATAATCATCAAAAGTTTGGGATGTAAATTCTCCAGCATTATCAAGACGAATAACCTTTATTGGATAATCTGGGAATTGCGCCTTTAATCTTATTATTTGTGCTAACAATTTCGCAAACGCCAGGTTGCGGGATGATAAAAGGCACACATGAGACCATCTAGATGATGCATCTATTAGGACCATAAAATATCTAAACAATCCACTAGGTGGATGAATAGGTCCACATATATCTCCATGTATACGCTCTAAAAATCTAGGAGATTCGATGCCAACCTTTAGGGTCGATGGCCTGGCAATTAATTTGCCTTGATAACAAGCAGCACATGAAAATTCATCATTCGTAAAAATCTTCTGGTTCTTTAACGGATGTCCAGTTGAATTTTCAAGAATTCGTCTCATCATTATTGATCCAGGATGACCTATTCGATCATGCCATAGCACAAATGTTTTTGGATCAGTAAACTTCTGGTTTACGATCATATGTGCTTCAATTGCACTAATTTTTGTATAATATAGGCCAGATGACAAAGTTGGTAATTTTTCCAAAATATATTTCTCGCCTGAGACACTCTTGGTTATACCAAGATATTCACTATTTATTTCAGTTAGTGTCTCAACATGATATCCATTTATGCGGATATCTTTAAAACTTAACAAATTTCTTGGAGATTTGGAAGAAAATAGTGCATCTTCTATAATAATTTTTGTCCCCTTAGGTAGAATTATAGTAGCTCTTCCGGAGCCTTCAATCATTTTGGAATTGCCGGATATCGTAGTAACATTAGCTTTTCTTCTACGCAAGTTGGAAAAATATTTTTCGTCTTTAAAAATAGCATGAGTTGTTCCACTATCAATTACACAAATATCTTCTTGATTGATCATTGATCCAAATAAAATTTGAGGCATTTCCATATTTTCTTCACAAAGAAAGAAAGTAAATATTATAATTAATACATAATTTATTATACAAAATTTTATTTTATTACATGGATTTAGAAAAATACAAATATAATATTTAATATATACTACAACAAAGAGAATTATTTAAATATTATCGGGCTTATCAACATTCATGTTTACTTCTCGAAAATTAAAGAAATCAGCTACATCCAGATGCATGGGCTCAATATTGTCCTCAAAGATAAAATTTGTCTCTGGATTATTTTCTGCCCTCTTTAACGATGCCTGATATAGCTGAACCAAGCGTTTTGACGACCGGCAAGTGCGCGACCAGTGCCCTACACCTCCACATCTATGACATACACTTTCTGAATTTTTCTTGGGTAAAGCTTCTGGCTTTTTACCCTGCCTTTTATATTGCTGATCATTTCTCGGTGCCAATCGATTATCATGATTATAATTTTTTTTTCGCCCATGACCACGACCACGACTGAGGCCATGACCTTTTTCTCGTTGGTTATAATTTGCCTGATTCACTTCAGGGAGCGTCAATGAACCAACAGGCCGACTATCATGATTTTTCATTAATAATTCATTATGACATTCAACAATAAGTAGGTGAGATAATAATTCAGAATATTTTGTAAAGTCTTTTTCGCGATATTGCTGCTGCAGGAGCATATTCGCGGGTGGAAATGTGGAGTATGTTTTCTCAAGTTTATCTTGTTTCGTGATTTCATCTACGCATAAAGTTAACTGAGCTATAATTCTAAATAAAACAGAATTATATTCAGTTATATTTTTAAAGTCCATCAGTCTCAGATTTAATCAGTCATAACGTGCTTGTGGAAGCATGACCAACTTCAGGTGGTCATACCTTTCTTTTAAATTTTTCCACAATTTCAAGGGATCTTTTAATGTAAGATATTGTAATTTAAGACCCTCGTCAAGATGGTGGCGGAGGAAAATCATAGCTTTTGCACGGTCTTGACTAGATGCCGTGTTATCATCTTTGATGGTGTCTGCCAGACCCATCGATTCAAGATGAATTTCGGCATCTAGTGCCCATGAGGAGTAATATTTTCCAGAGATATCCAAAGCAACAAATTCAAGTTTTGAAATGTTTGCCATTTTTATGAAAAGAAAATTAAATAAAATTCTTACCGCTTTTGTTACCTTCAAAAACAAATAGCCGGAGCCTCGTGCTGATAACGTGTTATGAATTAACTTAACTTAGTAATAAGCAAAATAAATAAAAGGAGATATATTGGAAAGTGAAAGTAGAAACAAAGGAGAAAAGAGAAATGTCGTGTGTTCTCTGTATCTGTGTATTTCTTCCATATCAGTATTGCCTCTATATATAGGCATAATTTAGTGGGCTGCCCATTTTCAGTGGGCCCCACTTATTTAAATAATTTTGTTTAGTGGACATTCCATGTATTCTACTTAACAAATAGTATATTATACTCCACTAGCTAGTTAATTATGTGGTAACAACCACCTTTAATATATGTTTTTAATTTTTCGTCTTTTGCCATGAAAGATAGTACCCACTACCCAGCTTCACAAAGTGGACTACATATTGCATCAATATTTTGCTTTATTAGAGATGCAACTAGCAAGTCATTCTTCAATATTGTATAAATCCTCACGTGGAAAAAGAAAAAAACCCAACTAAATAACTAATTAAGTGTAGAAGAATTGCTTCTTTTTTTTTTACCATACATTGAAAAGATTGATCACAAATTATGAAAATAATGAACCTTCTAGGCGGAAACAAAGATCTTTAAGAACATTTTGATTATAATTGAAGGATTAATGACGATTTCGTTACATAAAAGAATAATGTTTTGAATAAATTGTAAGGATTAGAATGCCATAATATATTTCAGTTTTGACATACAAAATTTAGTTTAATGAAAATTTATGAAAGTATCCTTATCTGTTTACCCCTAATTTGCTCTATGTAAGTTTAATTATTATTATTTTTCCATTCTTGACATAAGTTATAGAGAAAGCAAGTTAGACGACACAAATTTTATGGTGTTTTCTAGAATTTATTTTAGTGTTCACAAATTGAAATTATGTCTTTTTGGAACATATATATTCTCTTTATTATTTTTAGAGAGAAAAATTTGATAGTCAATGTGGAACGAGTATATGTGTAAGTTGTGTTTTTTGTTTTTCTTTGGAATGCCCTCTTCGCAAATGACATAATTTGTTGTACCTTTAGTGTCATTAATGGTGAGATATCGCTATATGACATAACTTATTTGTTATTCATAATTATGCCTACAACATAAGAAATGAACTCACCCTTTGACACCAATAATATGAACATATAAATTTATACCATAAAAAAATATTTATTATTTAAATATCAAAAATATATTTGATTATTTATTTATTACTTAAAATTTTAAAAAATAAAAGAATATAAACAATATATCTGAAAGACAAAAATCAACATCACCTAAAAATAGATGTATTTCTGCGAATTACACCATCAATATCCCTAACAAATAAAAATTGGACAAGGATAAAATTGATTTAGAGGAGTATCCACATCGTTACGTACGAACCTTACTTGGACTTTTCAATAGGTTATGACAAAAGCTATACTGCTATATGGCACTTCCAATTTTACACACTAATTAAGAAATTATTAATATATTAAAAAATTTTATTTTTTATTTTTTATTTATATCAATAAAACATACATAAAGTGTAGAAATAGTTAATAGTGAAAATTATTTATATTTAAAATATCATATTAATTGTAGAAGTAAAATATAAAAAAATTTAATTAATTTTATCTTAATTTGATAAATAATCAAGTAATATGGAATAAATATTTTTAATAAGATATCCATCTAATATGAAACGGGGGGAGTAGCTTTTTTTCTGAGTTTGGAGTTTTTCATTATTTGCTCGAAAAATTATGTACAATGTAATGTAAATGATCTCAAGGCGTTTGAATTGATTTATTTTAAATATTTTTAATTTTAAAATTTAGTTTTTTTTTAACTTTTACTGTTATTTGGAAAAGTTAAATATTTTCTTTGTTAATATTAATGAGATAAGATCTAATCCTGTTTATTAGTATTTTTCTTTCTAATGTTTTCTTTTATTTATTAATTAAAATTAAAAAATTAATCCTAATCATAGGCAAATTTGCTTAATAAAAGAAGGAAAGCTATATAAATAGAACTTATATATGTCATATAAATCAGAAAACCGCAGTAGAACAAATGTAATACACACCAATAAGCATTCTGCTCTTACAAAATTACAAATTAAATAAAAAATGACAAATTGCACCTTCAATATGTGGGGAAAAAAACTAACAGCTCTCTTCGTCAATTTTCTCCTTGTTATCAGCATACTTTTGGAGATTTTCACCATGCAACTTTCCATACCTAAACTCATCAAAAATTTCAACTCCCATATTTATGTAAAAATCATATGACTTCTTATTCCAAACTGCGACTATTCCATCCACCGATACGAATCCATTGTTTGCAGCAATGGAGGAAACTGTTCCAAACAACAATTTCCCCATTCCTAACTTTCTATAACTCTCTCTGAAGTAAAGGCTCTCGAAATAGAATCCGGGCTTGTCATTGAAGCATGAATAATTCGCGTAAAAGAAAGCATATCCCGCGATGTAAGCATCACTCTTATGGTTACCATCATCATATTTGGACCTGAACTCCTCAACTTGTTCTTCCACAACGGGGAATTTAAGGTCGAACGTTGTAAGGACAGGCTTGAACCCTTCGTCCGTGTTATTTTTGGGTTCGGTAAAAGGGGTAGGGGAGACTTCGAGTAATAGTACAGATGGCCCGTAGAAAAGGGGAAGAGGATTTTCCTTAAAAAGCAAGTTACCTAAAGAGGACTCAGTAGCTTTGTATAAATGAGTAAAGTTATGGTATGCATGAATTTGATAAAACAATTGGTATATATGGGACAGATCAGATTTTGTAGCGAGACGAACTCGTGTGTATATCTTTCCGGTGATCGTAACGTTGTTGTTATTTTCCGATGATGGGATTTCTGTGGTTATTGTTTCAGATAGAGTTGGTAGTTGAGGAGCAGGAGCCATGGGATATTATTGTCAAGTTAAATTTGAGAGAAATGAGGTTTGAGATAAAAGAATTAAGGGCAAAGAAATGTTGAATGAGATATTGTATAAAAAGAATTTAGGATGATAATGGTTATTTATAGTGGAGAATTTGGTCCTTTTTTTAATTCATTATTTGGTTAGTGAGGTTGGTGGAAATGGGTTCCAACGAATTAAAAAAAAAGTTGGTGGAAATAACTCAAACGTGCGTTCTATATCTATTGACTGCGTCGACTAAAGCCTAAAGGGTCAAGTCATTGATGCAATTGCTTTGGCCTTTCGTCACATTTTTGTTTTTATAATAATAGTTAGGATGATATTTTTTTGAGTTATATATCCATCAAAATTTGGCCACCAATTTTTATGTAATGATGACTAACTACTTTTTAATAACAATAAAAAATTTGGACGGAACAATTCCATTTTATATATCGTACAATTGGAGTTAAACTTTGATAAGTGAAACTCCAAAAAGTAAATTAATTACTCAAATCAACGTTCCCATTTTAAATGTAAAAATTTAATTAAATTTCAAATTTCAGAAATGATTCAAAATCAAATTTTAATCAGTTTAATTTTATAAATAATTCATGAAATTACAACTGATAAATGTTTTTGGTGTTTTTCCATTTTTTAACTTAGATACTTTTGTTGAAATTTGTTTTCTTATTAAAATATGGCTTAACACTGAATAGTTATTAAATTGCTGCTACAACTTGATTAACAGTGTAAAGGTATTTTTATTTGTCCATTTTTTCCAATTTCTTTGAAGCCTCGTTAAATTCTAATTACTAAAGATGTTCCTTCTATACTGTGAAACAATGGAGAAATATAGAAAACAATATGTGGGAGTAGGTTTTAGCTTAGCTGGACATGCAAAAAAAATATCACAAAAATGTTAACATTGTACTAACAAACTGACAATTCTTAACATAAAAAAAAATGTTAACTTTGTACGAAAAAAGACTCACCAACTTTTTATTATACAAATGTTAACAACTACGAAGGAGCCGATGATCTTCAAAAATCAAATGTTGACAAAGTTCAGCAATATGGATTAATATTCTATGGATTACATAAATAAGGTGTAAAAGTCAAATAAAGTCGTCAACATTGACAATATAATGTTACTGCATGATAAAGTTCAACAAGATAACGTATTATAAGAATACGTATATATTCACACTGAAAAGGAATATGGTTTAGAGAAAACCGGAGAAAATTATTTTCATCTTAGAATATGAACTTTATTTATGAATTTGCCAGGAACATATGTTTCCGTAAATAGAAAGTCAATCACACTAATTTGTTGAATATTTTAAGACAACGATAATTTTAGTAGGGGTATCAAATTGATAATAGTACGGTTCAATCAGTTATTTTTTAAAATTTATATGATACATACTAATTTTTGATTATTTTGTTTTGTTTAACCAAAAAAAGATAGAATTTTGAAATTTTCTCATAATATTGATTATTTTTTTTGTATTGGTATGGTTCAATATTTTTTGGTAATTTTTAAAAAACATCATTTAAGAGTCAAGTAAAAATTATTAGATCATGATATTTTGTATATATACTTCCGAAGAATTTTAGAAACAAACTCTCTAGAATTATTTTTGTTATTGTGTAAAAGGTGGTGAATTAGGAGAACTTGAAAGATGTCATTGATAGTGATGCATCTCACTAGAGGAGATATACTTATCTTATAACTTGCTCATCGGCAAGATATGAAAAAAAGAAATTATTTGTTATTTTGATGTTAGAAATATATTTGACCACTTATTTATTATTTAAAGTGTTTAAAAATAAAAAATATAAAAAATAAATCTTCGAGATAAAAATTAAATATCACCTTAAAATAAAGATATTTGTGCAAATGACCCTATGATGATAAAATTGATAGATGAGCATTACGTACGAATTTTGGAGTTTTCAAAACTTTTTTTTTTAACAAAAATTATACTATATATAGCTCTTTTTTTAAGTTTGGAGGTTTCCCTTGCTAGCTCGGAATGGATCGGAAAATTATGTAAAATAATGGAATATCAAAGAAACTAGGGGTGGCCGTTGGATTTTGAAAAATTGTCTATCGAATATTTAATTGAACTAGTTCGATTTTGTTTGATTTTTTTTATTTCAATTCGATTTGATTTGATATTCTTAAAATGATTTTTAGATGAAAACAAAATCAATAATTTTAACCTGCAGTCCACCAACAGCAAGACAACAACATTCAACAATCAACAATTATGTAAAGTTTAAAATGCAGCAGGCAGCCAACATTCAGCAATACCAAGACAGAAACGAACTGCCAACTGCTAATTTTTTTCAATTAAACACTTATGCTCTATCATGTAAGTTGATCCAAAAACTAGAGAGTTAAACACCAAGCATTTCATCCTCAAAATGTTATTTTAAATTTATTTAATAAAATTTTGATTTTTTGATGCACAGTGAAATCGTTATCCTTACCTTGAACACCGAAGAAACGAATTTTTCAGAAAAGATACATATCTAATATGGCAAGGAAAAAAGACATGTGTGATGTCCCAAATAACAATTGTATCAGATATTGTGAAATCCAGCTACTCAAGCTTGGACTGAAGCTTCAAGATCACCATTAATGGTGAACATCCAATCTCACCAATGCACCAAACAAGAGAAAAGAGGAGAAACTGCCTCAGTTCCATATATTGTGAACTAGTGAATGTAAAATGAATACAAGCTACCTATTTATACAAGGATGAAAAATATCTATCCTAACTACCTCAACAAACTTGATTGAACAATTTATAGCCGGCAATACAAAAAAAATCTAACTGATCAACTAGCTAACAACTTTAACTAACTCTCTAACATATTTGTAACTAACTCCTCTGGTAGAGCTTCATGCTATGTGTGATGATCTCAATACTCCTCCACCCCCGCCCTAAAGTTGGAGGTGATGTAATTACAGCCAACTTGGACAACATACTAGAATGTTTAACTCCAATTAGGGCCTTAGTGAGGATGTCAGCCAGTTTCTGATCAGTGCCAACATAGTGTAAAATAATGAGGCCTTCCTGAAGATTGGTTCGAATAAAATAACAATCTATTTCGATGTGTTTGGTATTCTCATGGAAAACAGAATTTCATGCAATGTGTAGAGCAGACTGGCTGTCACAAAGCACATGATAAGGACCTGCAGAGGTAACTGTGAGTTCATCAAACAATCTTTGTAATAATACTAGTTCATCAACCACCTTCCTAACGGATCTGTACTCTGCCTCAGCTAAAGATAGAGAAAAGTTCTCCTACTTTTTATACTTTCAACTAATAGGGTTGGCCCCAAGTAGAAGAATATAACCAGTAACAGATTTTCTAGAGTCAGGACTGGATGCCCAGGCTGAGTCATAAAATGATTTCACTATGTAGTCATCTGAGTTAGACATTAAAATGCCTAATGTTGGATCCTGTTTGAGGTATCTTAACATATGGAATGCTGCTTGCAAATGAGATTCTCTAGGTGCATGCATGGACTGGCTAAGGTGTTGGACACCATAAGCAATGTCAAGTCTAGTGTTTGTGAGAAAGTTCAACTTTCCAACTAGCTTTCTATAATAAGCAAAATCTGACAACAATGGTCATTCTTCGTCTCTTAATATGATCAAGGGATCAAGAGGAGAAGAAAAAGGTATGAATTGACTGCAATTATATTTTTTGAGCAGGTCTAGAGAAAACTTTCTCTCAGAGATAAGAATGTCATCCTATTTGTATCAAACTTCTAGATCAAGGAAGTAGTGCAATTTTCCTAAGTTCTTTATTTTGAATGTCTCATGTAGAAAAGACTTCAGGTGGTGAATTTCAACACGATCAGTCCCAGTGAGTAGGACATCATCAACATAGACTACTACAAAAATAATAGAAGTACCAGATCTTTTGTAGAACAAGGAATAATCATTCATAAAGTGTTTGTAACCTCTTTAGTTGAGAGCATCAGTTAGCCTTGCATACCACTGTTTGAGGCCATATAAGGACTGATTAAGTTTGCATACAAGTCCATGAGAAGCAATGTCCAATACCTGTGGTACTTTCATATAAACCTCCTCATGTAATTCCCCATGAAGGAATGCATTATTAACATCTAATTGAAATATATCCTAATGTTTGTTGGCTGCAGTTGCAAGTAAAGCTCTGACTATTTTCATCTTGACTACAGAAGAGAATGTTTCAGTATAGTCAATTTCAGCATGTTGTGTATACCCCTTCACAACCAACCTTGCCTTCAACCTTTCTATGCTACCATCTACTTTTTATTTGATCATATATACCCATTTGCACCCAATAGATTTTTTACTAGTTGGTAAAGCCAAGTACCATGTGTGATTCTCATGCAATGCACTGAGCTCTTGTGTCATAGTTGTTTGCGAAGAAGGGTTCATAGCTGCCTTTTCATAAGATGATGGTTCACAATTATTGAATATGTTCATTACAAAAGACTGACTAGAAGACATCAAATCCTCAGTAGAAATGTGATTACTGTGTTTAAAAGATGTAGATAGAGAAAGTAAAGTGGACTTTGGGACATGATGAACATAATCTTTTAAGTAGTTGGGTGGTTTGTGTGTTATAGTGGATTGTCTAAGTGTAGGAACTTATTCAAGGAAATGTGGTCTGGTGGATTGGCTAGATAATGATGGTGTTGCAAGGAGATGTGAGGGACTATTATCAAAAGAAGACACAGTACTAGGTTGGGTATATGAGAGATATTGAGGATTCATAGATGGTGTGGAGATGTTAAATCAGAAGCTATATTCTCAGGAGTAGAAGGAGAAGGCATATTATTAGTATAAAAAGAAGAAAAATAAGGAATACTAGAGTAATAAAGTGGTGATGCAGGAAAAGTAGTAGTATTTTTAGTCAAAGAAAAGGGAAATATATTCTCATGAAAAATCACATCCCTAGAAATAAGAATTTTTCTGGTGGCTAGACTTAGTACCTTGTACCCCTTTGTGTGAGAAAAATACCCTATGAAAGCATGGGGATTAGTTTTAGGGTCAAACTTGGTTCTTTGCATTTTAGGGGTGGTAGGATAGCATAGGCATCTAAAGCTTCTCATATGGGAGTAGGATGGCTTTTGTTGGTGCAGTACCTTAATAGGACACTTGTTGTTCACGATATGTGAGGATCTATTGATAATATAAGTGGTTGTGAGAATGAACTCTCCTAGTATTTTATTAAAAGTTTACACTGAAAAAGAAGTGCTCTAGCTGTTTCAAGTAGATATTTGTGCTTTCTTTTCATCACACTATTTTATTGTGGTGTGTGTGGACAAGTGTTCTGATGTATAATTCCTTTGGTTTGAAAGAAAGAGTTGGCTTGAGTGTTGGAAAATTCTAAGCTATTATCTGATCTGATGGTCTTTATAGTGGTATGAAATTAATTTTCAACCATGGATATTAAGGTTTGGAGCACATGTAGGGCATTACTCTTGCTACTCAGCAGATGTGTCCATGTGGCTCTACTATGGCATCAACTAAGGTAAGAACGTATTTGTAATTATCATATGTTTGGATCTGATATAGACCCCATAAATCCACATATAATAGGTCAAACCAAGCATTAGAGGTAGTAGTTCTGGTGGAAAGGGGTAGTCTAGATTGTCTAGCGATGAGACAGATTATGAAAAAGAAAGGTTGTTTAGCTGAGAACTTCATAGGAATTGAGGTTAATCCTCTCATTTTTACAAAAGGGACATGACTAAGCCTATAATGACATAACAGATTAGCAGTATTAAAATTAGATATAGAGGAATTATGAACTAAAACACTATTTTAATTAGCAATAATTGAATTTTGTACAATAAAACTAGGGACAACAACTGAATTTTGTACAATAGAACTAGGGGAACAGAAATGGGAATGACATTGACAGTGCATTTTATCTACATTGAGAACATGAGAAGAAAGACAAGGGCGCATGCTGCTTTTCTGAGGTATGGATCTGCCTTTCTGTATACATTGTGAGCAGAGAAAATATAGACCATCATATGTTATACCAATCTCCAGAGGCCTCTTCAGTGAAGGGACCTGCAGTAGACATAAAAAGTTAGTAAAAGAAGCAATGCATTTAAGGTGTTTTGCTAATGAATTGATGGAAATCAGATTGGACTTGAAAGTAGGAATAAAGAGAACATTAGACAATATAATCTCAAGAGTCAGTGTTACCTCTCCAATTTGTGTGACCTTAAATCTATAACCATTAGATAATCTAACTAGTATGGGGTAAGGTATAGTGATGAGTTTAGTTAGGTGAGTCTTTTCAAAAGTTATGTGGTGTGGAGATCCTGAGCCTAGGATCCATAAATCACCTTTAACTTTGAAACATCTACACGAAAGTTTGTCAAAATCAATAAAAAAATTACAATCTATTATACCTGCAAAATTGACAGATTCAGTGGTAGGCAGTGGTTCAACAGATAAATCTTTCACATTTCCAACTTGGAGTTGTTGCAACATGTTAACTAGTTGGTTGTACTGTTCTTTAGAAAAGGCATTTATAGGACCATTCTGTGTATTAATCTCACCCCATTCATTTGGACAAAAGGTATTCAAATCTTCATGAACATTTGCTGCAACTCTATTTCCTTTATAGCCTCTGTTGTTGAACTGATTCTTCTTAAATTAATTGTTATAAGATTGGTTGTTGATTTTATTTGGATAACCATTTAGTTTGTAGCATCTGTCTTTAGTATGCCCCAGCCTTTTTTGCAATGATCACAAAATGGTCTTGTTTTTGTACCAGTATTCTATGTGTAGTGTTTGAAATCCTTTTGTTCCCGAAGGACCTCCAGGACCTCTTGAGTATCCACCTGAAGACCTGACATTGAGGAAAGAAGGATCTGCAAAATGTTGATGGTTAGGCTTGAATTCTCTTTGCTTTTCTTCCTGAATAAGAAGAGCCAAAACTTGTCCCATAGAAGGTAATGTATTCATCATGAGTATGCTTCCTCTGATGATAGTGTAGACTTCATTATGCTTCCTCTGATGATAGTGTAGACTTCATTAAGACTCATAAGCAACTGAACAAGACGTCTGTCCTGCTCTGCCTTGTGCATGGTGTTTTTGGTACCACATGTACAGTTGCAATTACATTAGCTTTTAACACTCAAACACTACAATAAATATGATATATAGCTACGAAATTATTAGCTATGATTTAAAATTTGTCACTAATTGTTCTTTTTTAGTGACAAAAATTACATTTCGTGTTTAAATACATGAGGCGCATATTTTTAGTGATGAAACATAAAAAATTGTAGCTAAATTTTGTCCAATAAAATTTCCCACTAAAAAATAAGTTGACACCATTTATTGAGTATTATTAGCTACGAATTCAAATTTATCAGTGACACATCATTTTGTCACTAAATGAAGTACTCAATCTATGACAAAATATTTTGTCCTAATATTAATTCAATTTTGGAAACAAAAAATTTTCATCATAAAATGCATGTTGATAAAATACCAACGAATTACAAATTGTAGTTAATCATCGTAAACTTTAACCACAAAATTTATGTTTAATTGTAACCTTATTTTTTGTCACTAATAATTTGAACAATTAGTGACAATTATATTATTGTCTCTATTTAGCTTACAATTTAGTCACGATAAGTTTTTGTCACAAAAAAAATACATTTTTCATTTGGCTATGATTTAAATTTCATAGTTAAATAATGTAATTATTTGCTACAAAAAATATAGGATAAACTACATATATATGCAAACATAGTTAGTATATCCACTCAACCAAGTTGTAGTTTTGCAAAAAGAAAAAACTATCTTATTAGACATACATCTACATCATATGTATTAATTCTCCATCTTATATTTCCTTTTCTTTGCCCTCATTTTCCAAAAAAAGCTCAAATTTTTTATGTTATTTGAATTAATTATGTTGCTTTAGATCTCTTTCAATTAAATTCATCTGATTCTCCTAATAAATAAATTTTAGGCTAAACATTAATGTCACACCCAAAATTTTGAGGGACGAGATTGACGCTTGTTATCTTAAACTTGGCTCATATTCATTTTACCACACTCCAACTATTTTTGTGATTGCACATACCTGGTCAAATTACTTTAATTATATCATGAAAAATTATTATGTTCCAAATATAAAAAAAAACTATGAACCCTTACAATTAATATGTACAATTATTTTAATATTAAGTTTATTCGGGTGCATATATATTATCGATCACGTACAACATTATTTTTCAATGTGTTTCACATTTTGGCCAGATAAAATTTATGAGGTAAAAGGATTGAAATAATTCATAATAAAAAAAAAAATTAAAAATATTATTTTAATATTTAATAGAAATTCATTAAGTGAAAGAAATTATAGCTTTGAGAATACATTTCCCCTATGTTTTATACGAAAATATTAGAGGGAAAAATAAAATAACAAAATTTTACTTTCAATTAATTTTACTTGCCTCCACTTTCAATTAGGGGTGTTCATGGTTCGGTTTGGATCGGTTATTGATTAAAATCATAACCAAACCAATTTAATCGGTTATTAAATGTCTAAAATCATAACCAAACCAAGTAAAATAATAACCACGGGTTTGGTTATTGTCGGTTTGGTTCGGTTTGGTTCGGTTATTCAGTTTATGACTAGCCGAGATAATTCAAATATTTTCTCTCTACATTCTTCAAATTCTTACGAAGCTCTTTTTTCCTCACGGCCACAGAGATTCGAAACAGAAAAGGAAACAACTTAAACATTCTAAACAAAAAAGAAAACAATTTAAAATCAATTTAAAATTTGAAAAACTTCTTATAAACCTTCTCAAAATTTGACAATCTTGTACTTGGGGTTGAGAAGTTGAGATTGTTTTTGAGCATTCACTGTTAGTCTATGACTGTGGGTCTGTGACTTTGTGAGAGACCAACGTGAGAGGAACAGAAATGTAAAAGAAAAATAAATACTAGGGTTTTAAAGTTTTAACTTTTACCTTATGTTGCTGCCTGCTGCTTAAGTGCTTAGTGCTTATTAGGAATTTATGATTTAGAATTGGGCTTGAGAGTTGAGCTTGGATTGTTGGGCCTTAAAAATAAGTAGATTAATATTAAATTAATAATTAAAAGTTATAAAATATCTTTAATTATTTATGAAAAACTAATATTATACATATAAATAATTATAAATTTTATGTATATAATTATCGGTTTGGTTCGGTTATTTATTCGATTATTTTTTTCTATAACCATAATCAAACCAAATATTATCGGTTATTCAAATTTAAAACCAAACCAAATATCGGTTTTTTTATTTGATTTGATTAAATTTTCGATTTGATTTTGGTTTTAACCAAAACTGTGAACATCCCTATTTTTAATGTGCAAATATTTCCTCTCACCCATTTCCCATTTCCCATTTCCCATCCTGTAAACCACGCACAAGAAACTACCCACTCACTTTCTTTTACTCTTTTTTTAAAAGAAGAATCAAAATCTACCCACTCACTTTAAAAATCCAAGTCCAACTCAAAAGCAAATACATATATTTCAAAATAAAAAAGATTCATTTGCATTTTCTCTCTTTCTTCTTTTTCTATCTATTTTTCACGTGATGTCCATCCACATTTACAGAAAGAACTCTTGAAATCATTATGGTAAGGATATAAATTTTTATTGATTGTGATAATCGAATAGTTAATGATTTTGTATAAAAGTAACTATTCTTTTTTCATTCTATTATTTGTTTCACTAATTAATGTTAGTCTTAGAATTATATTTTGTTTAAATCATGATATCAAAAAGTATATACTAAAATTATATAATTTTTTCACACAGGTACATGAAGGTGCAAAAGTGACTCAATGAGTGAAGATTTTAGATGAAAGAATACAAATAGACAAGGAAACTATATACTTCTATCTTTTTAAAATTTGTCACTCATCTCGTACTTCAATTAGGTTTTTTTCGTTTGTGTAATTTCACCTGATTTACTCAATGAATTTGTACTCAAATGTTATTCTCGAAATAATAAAAAAATGTAATTAGTATACAGTTTCATATGAATTTTTTGTATCAGATTTCTCCTTTGTTTTTGTGATATATTTATTTACAAAAGCTATGTAATTTTAAAAATTGAAGTATACATAATTAATGGCAAACCGTTAAGTACAAATTAAAATAATGCTATTATAAAAAATTAAATGCATACAATTTGTCATAAATAATTTGATTCTTGAATATTTATATATTTTAAGAAATCATATTTTGGTCACAAAATGGTCTTCTTTATCTACAAAAATAAATCATAATACCACAGTTTCACAAATTAATTTTATATAGTGATAAAAATAATTTATCCCAAAATAACCTTCATATTGATAGCATAATTATATTTTAAGCAACAAATTAACTTAAATGTATCTAATTAAGACAACATAGAGTGACCAATTATTCGTCACTAATACCTTATATACTATGTCAAAACTAATTTTCAACCACGAAATTATTATCTTTTAGCGACGTAATCACACTCTTTTGACTACAAATTATGCCTTTAAAGACAATCTACATCGTCACTAATTAAATTTATAAATAGTGACAAATAAAATTTGTTAGTATTAAACATATTTTTAGTGACGATATGATTTTTTTAGCAACAAAATATTTATGTTTTTTAAGAAAAACAATCTCGTCATAAATACTATGCATTTGGTGACGAATTTTATTTTTGTAGTTAATAGAATATTTTTAGCGATGAAAAACTAAATTGTCTTTGTATACTTTTAGCGACCCACGTTTAGGGATGAAAGATTGACAAAAAAATTGTCATAAAAAATTTTTTGTGACGAAATATGATCTTTAAGTGATAAAATAATTCGTCACTAATAATCAAATTTGTTGTTGTAAAAGTACTGAGGTCTTCCCAAAGTTTCTTCATCTGTGTGTAATATGAGGTGATGTCTAGAGCTCCTTAGCTGAGATCATTAATCTCCTTTTGGATCTCATACACTTTAGCCCCCATTAGTTTGATCATATTGATATTGTAGCTCACTCCATAGTTCCAATGAGTCGAACGCATAATTTACTTAGAGAATTCAATATCCAATAGGTTATCATATCATCACAACACTACCATTGTCGACATTCAGGAGACATTGATGGAGGCTTCTTACACTCTCCATTTATGAATTCTAGTTTATTCTTCACTAAAAGTGAACGTAACACTCCTCTCTTTCATGAATGAAATCCAATTCCATTAAATGATACAGGAACTAGCATTGAACCTGCGCTATCAGAGGGATGAATATACAATGGACTTCCCACATCGAATGTTGTGAAAGTCGAACCAGATGAACCACCATATTGAGGTACAACTTCTACCATATTGAAATTCGAATATCTAAATTGAAGACTAGGAGGATCAAATTGAAAAGTGCGATATGAGAATTCATCGACAAGAAATTTTTAGAGAAGAAGGAACTCGAATCGAAGAAGAAATCAACAATGAAAGACAGAGAAAAGAAAAAAAAACAAATTGAGATGAGATAAGACCTTTTAAAGATCTGATACCATGTGAAATCTAGCTACTCAAGCTTGGATTAAAGCTTCATGATCACCATTAATGGTGAACATCCAATCTCACCAATGTAGCGAACAAGAGAAAGGAGAAACTGCCTTAGTTTCATATATTGTGAACTAGTGAATGTAAAATGAATACAAACTGCCTATTTATACAAGGATGAAAAATATCTAACCTAACTACCTTAACAAACTTGATTGAATAATTTACAGCTAGCTGGCAATACAATAAAATATCTAACTGATTAACTAGCTAACAACTTCAACTAACTCTCTAACAGATTCGTAACTAACTCCTCTAGTAGAACTTCATGTTGTGTGTGATGATCTCAATAGATATTAAATAAATCAAAGAGATTATGTTATATATGATAATCAATTTAAAATTTTCGAAGACAAATGTAATACACACCAATAAGCATTCTGCTTTTACAAAATTACAAATAATATGTATAGAATGAACTTTCAATTTTTTTAAAAAACCATACTAACAGCTTCCTTTGTTATTTGTCACCCTTGTTGTCAGCATACTTTTGAAGTTTTTCACCATGCAATTTTCCATACCTAAACTCATCAAAGATTTCAACTCCCACATCTATGTAAAAATCATATGACTTCTTATTCCAAACTATTATGTTTCCATCAATCGATACGAACCTGTTATTCGCTGCAATGGACACAACTGTTCCAAACAACAATCTCCCTATTCCCAACTTTCTATAACTGAAGATTTATGCTTTAATAATTGAATCCATAGAGGTTTATAGCTTCCATGAAAGTGAATGTAGAAAACGTGATTCAGAGAAAAGAGGAAGAAGGCTTCATTTCAATTGGAAAAGTGTCTTTACAATGAATGAGATTCATCTTTTTTATAGACTACACAAATTGCACCATATGCACTTCTAACTAACTTAAATACCGATGGCATTAGTTGGTTACATAATAACTTTATAACTAACTACACCTCATACACACTACTTCTAACTAACACTCAACTTGCATCCATGCGTACACTTAGTTATCTCTTAATACTCCCCCTCAAGCTTTAGTGTGTGTATACATTGAAGACTCCAAGCTTGGCCAATATCATATGATGAGAAGCTGCTCCTAACCCCTTAGTAAGTAGATCAGTTGGTTGTTGTTTGGTATGGACACAAGTAGGTAGTATCAATCCATTTTAATTCTTTCCCTCACAAAATGACAGTCAATTTCTATGTGCTTAGTCCTCTCATAAAATATGGGATTATTAGCAATTTGGATTGCTGCCTTACTGTCACAATGCAACTTCACAGGTGTTTTGACCATCCATTCAGCTCCTTCAACACTCCTAATACCCAAATAACTTCAGCAACAACACTAACCATACTCCTGTACTCAACTTCTACTAACTGTATGCGACTTTTTGGACTTCCAAGATATAAGAGAGTCTTCCAATTTGACGAAATATCCAGATACATACCTTTTGATATTGGGACATGCTGCCCAATCTGAGTCATAGAATACTTCAATTTCTAGACTCATTTTGCTACTTAACAACAAACCCTGACCAGGACAAGTTTTGATGTATCTAACTAGCCTTAAGGATGTTGCCTAGTGTGATAATTTGGGTTGCTACATGAACTATGAAAGTACTTGAACAGAAAAACTTATATCAGGTCTAGTTATGGTTAGATACAATAATCTTCCAATTAGTCTTTGGTAGCTTGTAACATCTTTGAACACAAGATCATTAGTAACTCCAGTTAGCTAATCATATTCTACTATGGTGAGATTAGTTTTTGCTTTCAAAGGTGTACTTACTGGATTTGAACCACTCAAACCATTATCTAAAATTAACTCAAGAGCATATTTACTCTGACTGAGTGGTATACCAGCTTTGGACCTTAAAATCTCAATGCTTAGGAAGTATTTGAGGTCACCAAGATCCTTCATTTTGAACTTACTATGAAGAAAGTCCTTTAACTCTTGTATCAACTTATCACTATTCCCTATTAGAAGTAGATCATCAACATAGATGACAATCATAGCTATAGCTTCACAATCCTTATTTGTGAAAAGAGAGTAGTCATATGGATTTGTGAATAACCAATGGCTAGCAAAACCTCAGAGATTTGGTCAACTTACACACCTTGTACTCCCCCTACTTGTGAAAACCCTGAGGAATATCTATGTAGACTTATTCTGTAAGATCACCTTGTAAGAAAGCATTATGGACATCTATTTGATGAAAAGGCCAATTGCGGGAAGCTACAACACTGATAACAACCCTAATTGTGACCATTCTTGCTACAGGAGATAAAGTCTCATGATAGTCTAGACCTTCTTGTTGACTATAACCCTTAGAAACTAACCTGGCTTTGTATCTTTCAATCTCACCATTAGCCTTAAGCTTGACTTTGTATACCCGCTTAGAGCCTATAAGTTTTTTTCTAGGTGGAAGGTTCACTATTGTCTAGGTCTTATTGAGTTCTAGAGCAGTAATTTCATACTGCATAACTGCCACCCATTCCTAATTTTTAGATGCTTCTTAAAAACTAGAAGGTTCAGAAATATGTGAGAAAGCTGTTAAAAAGGACTTATAGGAACTCTTAGTTGAGAATAACTAGCATAATATGTTATAGGATATAGACAAGTAGCATGGGATTGCTTGGTGGGATTAGATACCAAGTAATCCTTGTGTTAAATAAGAGGTCTACTAGACCTGCTGGGCCTTGCACTAGTAGACTTAGAGGCTTTAGCAATGAGTGTGTGTACACTTGGAGAAATGGTGCTCTCTACAACTGTTATATCTGGAATAACATGTCCTGTATCATATGGTTATGGTATGTCCTCAGTTCTTTGTGTGTCATTAGATTGTACAACTGCTCGAACTATCACTTCTTCAGAAATATTGTGAAATGCTTCAAATGGCAGATCAATAACAGGATCAGCAGGAGATACAATAGGAGTTGTGTGATTGTCATAATCAATACATTCTTATAGAACAAAAGTGAAGAAATAACCTGAGTTAGTGGAAGCTAAATCAGTTTTGAAAGGAAACTCATGCTCTATGAACTTGACATCCCTACTAACATGAAAAGAGTGAGAGTTTAGATCAAGAACTCTATAACCCTTCTGAGTTTCAGCATACCCCCAAAACACTCATTTCCTTACTCTAGGAGCAAATTTATCAGACCTGGGCAACACAAAAGTAAAACATAGACAACTAAACACTCTCAAGTGATCTAGTTGTGGTTTAATACCATAGAGTAACTCATGTGAAGACTTCCCTTGTAAGACTGTTGTAGGTATTTTATTTATGAGATGCACTACTCCTTTTACACAATGACCCAGTAAATAATAGGAATAGAAGCTTGAAATCTTAGTGCCCTAGCAGTGTTTAAGATGTGCTTATGTTTTCTTTCAACCACCCCATTTTGATGAGGTGTGTATGGATAAAAAGTTTGATGAACAATACCAAGAGAAGCAAATAAATCTCTACATTTCAAATTCATGAATTCTGTACCATTATCAGATCTTAACACTTTCACTTTAATGCCAAACTGAGTGTATACCATTAACAAGTAATCCTTTAATACAAATTGAACCTCAGTTTTAGACTGAAGTAAGCATTCCCAAGTATACCTGCTATAGTCATCTACTATAGTAACAAAGTATTGCTTTCTATCATAAGTAGGAGTTTTATAAGGACCTCATACATTTACATGAATATGCTGAAGTATAACACTAGAATTGTGTATACTAGCAGGAAAATTTGGTCTACTTTATTTTGCCTGAGGACATATATAACAACATGGATACTCAAACAAGTTAAGATTTAGAGATGGTATATATTGCATATCTGTGTAAGATGGATGACCAAGCCTCAGATGCCATAGAGTAGTTAGGTTGTCATATTTTATTGCAGCACCTGCTACTGCCTTTATTGAGTCCTTTAACAAGTATAGACCTTTAGATTCTTTACCAATCTCAATCACCTTACCACTGTAAAGGGACTGCAGGACACATAAATTAGGAAAGAAGCTAACATTACACAATAGATCTTTAGTCATCTTAGCAACTAATAACAAGTTAAACTTGAAATCAGATATATGTAAACATCCTTGACTGTATAACCTCCCAAAATAGTAGAACTTTATGTTCTTGTTATTTGAGCCCTATTTCCTGTTGGTAACTGAACTGTGCTTGAACCTTGACCATCTAGGGAACTCAATTCAGCTAGTAAGTCCTTATAAGATGTAATATGGTGAGTAGCACCAGAATAAATGATCTAGTCATGTGCACAAGTGCTAGGTGTTAATGATGCATTGTCTTCTAAATTTTCTCTGCATTCACCAACATTTTCTCCTGTATTATGCCTGAGGTTTTGCACAAGATTATATTCCTCATCAGTGAGTGTGATTTTCTATCCTTGTTCCTCATTATTGGCATAGTTTGCATAAGATTTGAAACCTCCAGGCTGATTATTATTAGTAGATTTGTATCCACTATTAGTACCTTGACAAGTCCCTAAACCTTGCTTCATTTTACTCTTGAAATCTGCAGGGTACCCTATCACTCTATAACAATCTTTGCTCAAGTGATTCTTATAACCAAAGTACTCACATGCAACATTTAGCAGCTTCTTACCTTTGAAGCTTTGTTTTCTATTTGCTAGCATGGTAAGTGGCTCTTTGTGGATGTCTACGACACCTAGTAGTCTTTGACTTTCCTCTTGAATCACTATAACATATGCCTGATCCACACTAGACACAGCAATTTAAAGCAATATATCTCTTTTAACATAATTGTAGGATTCATTTAAGCCCATTAGGAACATCAATAATCTATGTTGACTAAGATGCTCAATGTAAGGCTTTGCCTCAGCAACATTACATAATGAAGGTGACATTAACACATCTAACACATCCCAAAGATCTCTTAATTTGAAATAGTAAGTTGTGATAGAATTAGTACCTTGCCTTAGAATAGACACATCTGACCAAAGCTGATACATTCTAGTAAGGTTAGATTTATCAAATCTCTTCTTGAAATCATCCCAAACTCGCTTAGCATTCGAGGCATAGACAATTGTGGTAATTTTGTAGCTGCTGTGCTACTGATCCATGAAAGAACCACAACATTACACCTTTCCCATTGAGCTACTAATTCTCCTATGTACAGACATTTTAACCAAGTTCCACCAACAAATCCATGCTTGTTTTTCGCCAAAAGTACAAGTCTTAGCGATATACTCCATAGCCCATAGTTTTCAGGACCTGTAAGCTTTGCGCAATGAAAGTTTCACCTGGTGTATATGAAGTTTGGAGATGAAGAGGATGATTATGCCCTAAGGTTTCTACTGTTAATTCTGTTTCTACCATGACACAAAATCAACTAGTGAACTAAACTAGATTCAATCTCGAAAGCTTTGTACGCAGCTTAGTGAACTGATTTCCAGTCTCGCTGCTCTGATACCATAAAAATTTATGATTTACTAATTGAATCCATGGAAGTGAATGTAGAAAACATGATTCAGAGAAGAGAGAAAGAAGGTCTCATTTCAATTGGAAAAGTGTGTTTACAATGAATGAGATTCATCTCTTTTATAGACTACACATATCGCATTATGTGCACTTCTAACTAACTAAAACACAACTGGCATTAGTTAGTTACATAACAACTTTATAATTAATTACACCTCATACACACTACTACTAACTAACACTCAACTTGCATCCATACGTATACTTAGTTATCTCTTACTAATAACTCTCCCTGAAGTAAAGGCTCTCGAAATAGAATCCGGGCTTGTCATTGAAGCATGAATAATTTGCGTAAAAGAAATCATATCCCACGATGTAAGCATCACTCTTATTGTTCCCATCATCATATTTGGACTGGAACTCCTCAACTTTTCCTTCCACAACGGGGAATTTAAGGTTGAACGTTGTAAGGATGGGCTTGAACACTTGGTCCGTGCTATTTTTGGGTTCGGTAAAAGGGGTTGGGGAGACTTCGAGTAGAAGTACGGATGGCCCGTAGAAAAGGGGAAGAGGATTTTCTTTAAAGAGCAAGTTGGCTAAGGAGGACTCGGTAGTTTTGTATAAATGAGTGTAATTATGGTATGCATGTATATGGTAAAACAATTGGTATATATGGGACATATCAGATTTCGTGGCGAGACGGACTCATGTGTATGTCTTACCGGTGATCGTAACGTTGTTGTTATTTTCCGATGATGCATCGGTGGTTATTGTTTCCGATGATGCATCGGTGGTTTCATCCCTATATATACTGATGAATGACCTATAATATACCATGTATGCGAGTTGCATTACAAAAGTCCACATTGGTGGTTAATGAGATAGGTAGACTCCTTATAAGGATTGACAATCCCCCCTCCCCGTTGAGCTAGCTTTTGGGTGTGAGTTATGCCCAAGACCTAGTATTACATGGTACTATATCCAGATCCAATCCCGTTTATGCTTCCGGTCCACACTTCAGTTAGGCCTAAGGAGTGAAGGAGGTTGTTCGAGTGGGTAAAGTCTCACATTGATTGAGAATGGATTGGTGGTCTGCTTATATGAATTTGAATAATTCTCCACTCATAAGTTAACTTTTGAGGTTGAGTTAGGACCAAGTGTCATAGGTCTAGTCTTGTTTTTTTTTCTATTTGTGGTTCACTTTTAATATTAAAATAAAAGTGAACCACAAAACTAGGAGAGGGCGAGGATATTTATTGAAATATATATATATATATATATATATATATATATATATATATATATATATATATATTAAAATTTACCATGCACAAAACTGGAGTTTATTTAGTGATTCAGAGGGTTTAGAATTCATCTTGAAGTTACAATTTCAAATTCTGAGTATTATATTTTTATTTTTCAAATTTCCTTACTAAAAATCCTAAATATATTTTCTCAAGCCCTTGACGTAAATTTACATAATTAAAAATTACATAAGAAATAGTAAGGTCACAACATTTAATTAACGGCGGTAAAAAAACAAAAACACCTCGGTGATTTCCTAAATAATAGTTGTGCCAGATAAAATTAAATAAATCAGAGAGATTATATTATATATGATGATTAATTAAAAATTTTCAAATACAAATGTATAGCATTCTGCTTTTAAAAATTACAAATACAATATGATAAATTGCACCTTCAATATGTAAGGGGAGAGGAATTAACGATCATTTTCATATATCCTTATTATCAGCATACTTATGAAGATTTTCCCCATGCAACTTTCCATACCTAAATTCATCAAATATTTCAACTCCCATATCTATGTAAAAATCATAAGATTTCTTATTCCAAACTGCTACTATTCCCTCTACCGAAACGAAACCATTGTTGGCAGCAATGGACGCAACAGTTCCAAACAACAATCTCCCCATTCCTAACTTTCTATAACTCTCTCTGAAGTAAAGACTCTCGAAATAGAATCCAGGCTTGTCATAGAAGCACGAATAATTCGCGTAAAAGAAAGCGTATCCCGCTATGTAAACGTCACTTTTATCGCTCCCGTCATCATATTTGGATTGGAACTCCTCAACTTGTCCTTCTACTACAGGGAATTTAAGATCGAAAGTTGTAAGGACGGGCTTGAACCCTTCTTCATTGGTATTTTTAGGTTCGGTAAAAGGGGTAGGGGAGACTTCGAGTAATAGTACGGATGGCCCGTAGAAAAGGGGAAGAGGATTTTCCTTAAAAAGCAAGTTACCTAAAGAGGACTCGGTAGCTTTGTATAAATGAGTGTTGCTATGGTATGCATGGATTTGGTAAAACAATTGGTATATATGGGACAAATCAGATTTCGTAGCGAGACGAAGTCTTGTGTATATCTTTCCGGTGATCGTAACGTTATTGTTTTTTTCCGATGATGGGATTTCGGTGGTTATTGTTTCAGATATAGATGAAGCCATGGTAATGAAGGAAAACTTGAAAGAGCTAGGGGAAATGTTGAAAGGACTATGAAGAAGGTTTTTTTAATGGGATATTGTTTAGGATGTAATGGTTATTTATAGTGGAGATCATGTAGTCTTCTTATATTATAATAACTTATTTAGTTAGTGAGGTTGGTGGAGGAAACTCAAGTGTGCATTCTAGCTATCATTAACGGCGGCTAATTGTTATTTGTCCTTAAATAAGATAATACTAATAATGCAACTACTTCAAGATAATTGTTATTTATCCTTAAATAAGATAATACTAATAATGCAACTACTTCAAGATAGGATGATGAAAAGTTTGTGAGTAGGTGATGAAAGTTTTGTGAGTACTCTCCTTTGGATGTCGTCCACTAAAAATTTTTGCCTCATTATTCTGGATTTCTGGTTGTTACATATAGAAAATATTCAGTACAACAACTATTACGCTTCATTTCAATTTTTAAACAAGCTAGGTTGGTTATATAAATACTTATACTCTTTCTTTTTCTATTTAAAAGATATAAATTAACGATGGATATATAATTTGTAGCTGGAAAAGAAATTCACTAATATTATTTAGTAATGGATTATCAAAAAGTTATTATTACTAATAATTTGACGAATATTAGCTAGGATCACTAATAACATCACCACATAGTCGGCATCTATTGGGCGGGGGGTAGTACCTAATTAGGGCTCAAGTGGAGTTTTATCATTGGTTGATACCTTATCTTTGTAACATATAATAAATAGTTTATTTCCTATGTTTGTAAATGCATTCTGATTTTAAGCAATTTATTATTTACTAAGTCCATATCTAATTACATTGACCTTCATTGAATAGTGCTTGGCGCTGAAGCTAGCAATACTGGACTCACCTGATCTCATCTACATCTTCGATGCTTAAAAGCCTCTTCAAACTTTATAATCATCTATTTTAGCATTATTATCTCGCTTTTATCTATTAAACTTATAATATTCAACCGCTAATAATCAAATTTTAAGAGTTAAACTAAATCATGTCAATTTGACCTCATATAAATTCAACTATATTGATTTTTCGATAAATATTGTCAATAGTGTATTATGGGTGTACTCCACTATCTAAATTGAGACTAAAGAGTTTCACCAACTCCTTGTTGACTTTTTATTCGAGCTTGAAAATGCTTTAAAAAAAATAAAAAGCAATAGGACCATGCAAATAAAGAAAATATCGTACAAATACTGGCATCTACGAAGAAGCCGATAATTCTTCCAAAATTAAATGTTGAGGCATGAAAGTTAGATAAGTCGTCAACATTGACCATATAATATGCATGAAAGCTCTATAAGAACAATATGTATGAGAAATTCTTATTTATAAGAATCTATATATATTAACATTGAAAGGGAACATAGTTTATTCTTTCAATAAATATTCAAAAATGTTCTCAAAGATTTTTATTTCCTCATAGAAGGTTATTTTCATAATTTGTGAAGAATTTTTTAAGACATGATAAAATGATAGAGATCCTTCTACACTTAACTAGTGATTTAGTTCAAGCTATTGGAATGTCGATACTTTTTATTTTTAGTAATGAACCTATTTACAGCATATCCGACTTATCAACAATAAATATTGGATAATTTTTTAAAAATAAAAATAAAGTTATGCACCTCATGACTCTTTTAGAGAGAAGACTTGTCAACCTCGTCAACATGCCACTTAATTATGACTTACCCACCCCAGGCAAAGTTATTAAATTAAAACTGAATTTTCTTCTTCCATGTGAGGAATGATTGTACTAAAGAATATGGCTTTAGCAAGATGTTGATGTAGTCCACTCTGCCGTGTTTGTGAAGCTGCGTACTATCTTTCGTCGCAAAATAAAATAAAGGTGATTGTAGCCAAATAACAATTAACTAGTGGAGTATAATATACTTCTTACTAGTATTTCTTAAGCTTTAGATTATTTAATCCCCTCCATATCTGATATTCAACTTCTCAAATAACACCATAGAACAATCATATTTCTATTTAATATCATACCATTTTTTAAATCCGAAATCGATATTATTACATTAATGACGTTATTTCTAATATAATTTTTGGATATTTGATATGAAATTTGTAGGAATTTGATTTTATTAGCTAGTTTTTGACTTGTGGTCAAATTTTATTTTTTACATTAATAAATGACTACATTTGAAAGATGACTCAACCATCAAAGTTTGATAGAAAAAAACAAAAGGTATTGCATCATCAGTTGCTTGACCCGTTGAGCCGACGCTGCCAATAGATATAACGCGCACATTTGAGTTGAACTCCACCAACCAAATAAAGAATTACAAAAAAAGGGATCATATTCTCCACTATAAATAACCATAATTATCCTAAAGTCTTTTCATACAATATCCCATAACAAAAAGAAACCTTCTTCCTATTCTTTTCAACAATATTTCCTTGCCTTAATATTTCATATATCTAATTCACCACACGACCATGGCTCCTGCTCCTCAACTACCAACTCTATCTGAAACAATAACCACAGAAATCCCATCATCGGAAAATAACAACAACGTTACGATCACCGGAAAGATATACACACGAGTTCGTCTCGCTACAAAATCTGATCTGTCCCATATATACCAATTGTTTTATCAAATTCATGCATACCATAACTTTACTCATTTATACAAAGCTACTGAGTCCTCTTTAGGTAACTTGCTTTTTAAGGAAAATCCTCTTCCCCTTTTCTACGGGCCATCTGTACTATTACTCGAAGTCTCCCCTACCCCTTTTACCGAACCCAAAAATAACACGGACGAAGGGTTCAAGCCTGTCCTTACAACGTTCGACCTTAAATTCCCCGTTGTGGAAGAACAAGTTGAGGAGTTCAGGTCCAAATATGATGATGGTAACCATAAGAGTGATGCTTACATCGCGGGATATGCTTTCTTTTACGCGAATTATTCATGCTTCAATGACAAGCCCGGATTCTATTTCGAGAGCCTTTACTTCAGAGAGAGTTATAGAAAGTTAGGAATGGGGAAATTGTTGTTTGGAACAGTTTCCTCCATTGCTGCAAACAATGGATTCGTATCGGTGGATGGAATAGTCGCAGTTTGGAATAAGAAGTCATATGATTTTTACATAAATATGGGAGTTGAAATTTTTGATGAGTTTAGGTATGGAAAGTTGCATGGTGAAAATCTCCAAAAGTATGCTGATAACAAGGAGAAAACTGACGAAGAGAGCTGTTAGTGTAGTTCTTTTTTCATGCTTAATTGTGCAATTTATCGATTTCTATTTGTAATTTTGTAAAATCAGAAGGCTCATTACATTTGTATTTGAATTTTTTTAATTGGTAAGTAATTATCATTTTAAACTGCCCCTATTCAATTTATATGATCATCTTTAATAAAAAAAAAGTAGGAATGTTGAATACTGAGACACGCCGTTTGGATTAAATTATAAGTTGTTTTTAATTTTTTTTTTGAGTGTTTGATTAGTCAACTTAAAGTTATTTTATGCTTAAAATAAGCGCAAAAAATAATTGGATTTGTTTGACTTAACTTATTTAAAAAATAAATTGGGTTACCCCGTATTTTATTTTTAACTTATAATAAGCAGTTTTCACAAGCAGCTTAAAAAAACTTATCCAAACAGGCCTTTGAATGAGGAGAAAGTTAGAAATTTTATTTTGAAAATTAGAAAAATTATTAAGAATAAAATAGTAAAATAATTAATCAAATGAAAAGTCATAAATTGGGAATGATACTTTTAATTTATTTTAACTCATAAATATTTTGATATAATATTTATCAAACACTTTTATAAGCTAAAGAACACTTATATATCAGTTTGATTAGTCTATAAACTTAACCAGAACACTTTTTTAATTCTTTTTTCTTCCATTTTTTTCTCTTTCTTCTTCAATTTTCATTACTCCAACCCTTTGCTCCCTTCTCTATCAGTCCTCTAACGTAGCCGCCATCTGATCTGTCAATCATTCGACAATCATCGCCTTTGTAATAACATCACCTCCACTATTTATATTGCCAAATCAATAATTAAAATTAATAAATCACTATCAAATTTTAATTGAAAATGAATAAATCTCTAATGTATCATCTCCTTTCTAATAGTGTTACAATAATGATGCAGCGGAACTCCATTACGAAATTATAGTATTCTCTAACTAACTGAATAATCATAATAAATCGAAATTTCTTAATAGCCATGCTAAAGAACTCAATAGCATATATTAGGTGTTCAGAACAGTGATTCCTCGTAGAAAGAGGCTCACGTTTTTTTTTTTTGAATAAATAGAGGATAAAATAGGAAAAGGGAACAAAGAGGAGCAAGAAGACAAGAAAAAAATGACAAAAAATGGTTGAAGTAAATGGGTCTTCTCAGTTCAAGAAGATAAAGAAACGGTAAATGGATTTTTAAAATTGGGTGAAGAAGATAATGGAAAAGAAAGAATCAATACAAGAAAAGAAGAGAAAATAGTACTTTTCCTTAAATAAATGCTGAAATAAATATTCTTTTATTTTTTGACTTGGCTCACTCGCCAATTAAAAAGTAGGATCATGTCACGTAGATATAATAAATCAATTTTAAATAAAAACGAGGAGGTAATAGGATTCCCGCAAAATTTAATGTCTTTTTAAAAAATATGTATTATACTAGGGGGGTATTTTCTCTTATTAAAATCATATATTATCCAGTATCCAACGTATATTGACATGACTAATCGGATTTGTGCTAAATAAATTCATCAGAGGAATAAAGCTACAAGATATTTTAAAGAAAAATTATTTATAGACACATCTTTATTTATCATATTTTTTATTATTTTTTATAATTTTAAAATATTTCAAAAAAAATTTCTTTTAATTCATAACCCAATTCCATTAAATACAGTGCTTCTCTCTCCTCCAAACCCATGTCTCCCTCTTCTTTTTTTCACTCTCCCAATTTCTTTCTATTTTCACTCCATAATCTTAGAGTTAATTACAAGTTTGAAATTCAAATTAGTTCTCTCTTCTCAATAGGTAGATTTTCCTTTTCTTTGACTTACAGATCGTATTAATTTTTTTTTGCATATTCAAAGTCTTGATACATATAGATGATGTTTCTTCTTTTAGCATTAGTATTATCCAGTTAAATGTAGCTAACATTGATCGTGTTTATGATTCTGATGACGATGATTGGCTGAAAACAGATCCAAACAAGTTCACGATCAGTTGCATCAATTAGCAATGGCGAATCTGAATGTTGATAAAGAGAAGTCGAAGAAGTATGTATCTTCTTCTTCTAAATTTAATGTGGGAAAAAAACCCAAAAAGGAGTAGAAAAGCTGAATATTGTAATTTTATGAAAAAACCTTTCTTTACTAAAGGTTTTGATTTATAATGTATCTAGTGGTTTTTTACTTTTTAAATCATGTATAATCTGTATTTTTCAGTGTTATGATACATTGCAACTTATAATGTAATGTATCATGTTTGCATATTATTTTTAATACATAATCCTAAGTTTTTGAATCATAAATTTTCATGTATCATGTGTATGGTTCTGTACTAGATACATACTTCTTCAAATGGAAGTAAAAGTTGATAATGGCTACATTCAACTAGTATCATTCACAAACTTAGGGTTATTTTTGATACATAACCCTAAGTGTGTCAATCCTGAAATTCTATATATCATATGTACGGTTCTTTACTAGATACATAAATACCGCAAAATTAAGTACAAGTTAGTACAAGATACATTCAACTAATATCAATCACAAACGTAGGATTATCATAAAATTATATGTATCATTTGTATTGTTCTATACTTGACACACAATTGTTTCAAATAGGGGAATTTTCGCATATAGCCACTCAAAAATATCTTAATTATGCTCTATATCTATAGTTTGCTAATTACAATTCGTAGCTATAGTTGTAGCATTGTTTGTATAATTTGGGCAATATTTATATATATTTGTATAATTCGCTATTTAATTCACAGTTTTTGTATAATGTTTGTATATTTCACTATACAATTCATGCAAAACATTTGTATAATTCTCTATACAATTTGTAGTATTTGTATATTTCGCTATACAATTCGATTCACGCACATCGTTTGTATAAATAATGAGAATTATTCAAAACTCAATTGTATAATCACGCGAATTATACAAAACTCAAACTGTAGTTACATCTAGATGTTTGCCGTGAGCCATAATTAATTCAAACTATAACTATATTAGTTAATTAACTAGTATATATTTGTTTATCCGCGGAATTTTACTTTCAAATATAATTAAAAGTTTGTAACAAATACATTCATCTAGTACTGGAATCATAAAATTCTATGTATGATTTTGTAATTGATAAATAACTGTTGCAAATTTAAGTATAATTTAGTACTGGATACATTCATGTAGTATTATTCACAAACTTAGAGTTATTCTTGATACATAACCTTAGGTCAGTGAATCATAAAATTTTATGTATCATTTGTATGGTTCTGTATTTGATACATAACTACTGCAAATGTAAGTACACGTTTCGTTGATGCAAGGCATGAAGTATGTGATCAAAGAACTTTCATCTTTTGGGATAAGTTGGGAAAAGAGAATTTAGGAAAACTGGAAAGAAAAAATGTATGAAGAAGAAAATTTGTTACGATTTGGGATAGATTGGGGTGAAGAAAATTTAAAATTTGAATTGTTGGAAGTTCCTAAAGTTTTGAGAGAGATTGATATCAATTTGTTTTGAGTGATTTGTGGAACTGACATTTAATTTTATCTTTAATTTCCTTTATAAATATAAAGCCAAGTTATCTAATGTATCACAATTAATGTATTCGAATGTGATAAATTTAAAGGAATTTTTGTAAATTAAAAGGATAGGGCTATAATATAATTTGCTCCTTATACTATGAGATTTATGTAAGTTATACATATTTTAAATATATATATATATATATATTATTAAAATTTTCACTTATAAACAGTAAATTTATTTTAAAAGAGTTTTTTCTAAAATTCTACGAAAGTATATATATATACATAATGTCATGTTCTAACTTCTATTTGTGCCTCTTACTTGACATTTTAAAAAAGAAATATCAAAATTTAATCGAAATGTACTAATACTATGAGACGGATTCAAAAAGTATAATTTTTTATTACACAAAATAAAATAAACAAAAATTAAATTATATAAAATAAAATAATCAAATGCTGAAAAACATAAGTAATATAGAACAAGACTTATGTTGAAATGGGGGCGGGAAGACATGGATGAACTTGAATATAGTTAAGAATTTAGAGAGAAGATTGAAGCATTTCCATTTCACCTTTTGGGAGAAGAAGCCAACGTTTTGAGAAGGGAAATAGTAAAGTAAAAGTTCACCTACCCACATTTTAATACACACACTAACAACCACACAAATCTTAGTAGGGCCCACACTAACTACTAACTAATTATACACTTACACAACCAACTACACAATATACACAATACACCACTAACTACTAACTAACTAATTAGGAGAATTAGGAAAATATATCAATACTCCCCCTCAAGTTGGAGGGTGCATGATGTCCAACACTCCCAACTTGTCCATCAAATAGGCATGTTGTTGTCTGCTCAGTCCCTTTGTCATAAGGTCTGCTTGTTGATCATTTATCTTCACAAATGTCGCCTTGATGATACCTTCCTTTATCTTGTCCCTTATGAAGTGACAATCGATTTCAATGTGTTTCGTTCTCTCATGGTAAACTGGATTAGCTACTAGTTGAATCGCTGCCTTGCTATCATTCCAAACAACTACTGGCTGATGAACTTCCACTCCAAGTTCACTGAACAGACCCAACAGCCAAGTAATCTCTGCAACAACAACTGTCATGCTTCTATATTCAGCCTCAACTGAGCTTTTGGATACTGTTTGTTGCTTCTTTGACTTCCAAGAGATAAGAGACTCTCCAAACTTAACAGCATAGCCTGTGATAGATCTTCTTGTGTTGGGGCAAGCTGCCCAATCTGAGTCACACCAACAAGTGATCTCTTGTGAAGGTTTTGCTCTGAAAATAAGGCCCTGTCCTGGTGCATTTTTCAGGTATCTGACCACTCTAATAGCTGCTTCCCAATGTGATGTCTTAGGCTCTTGCATAAATTGACTCAATGTTTGGACTGCAAAGCTGATGTCTGGCCTGGTTATGGTGACATACAATAGTCTTCCTATCAGCCTTTGATATTTTGAGACTTCTTCCAAAGCTTCATCTCTTTCAGCTCCAACAGCTTTATCATATTCCACAGTGGTCAACTTTCTTCCAGATTCTAGTGGTGTAACAACTGGTTTGGCACCTCCTAGGCCTATTTCTGATATCAGCTCCAGTGTGTACTTCCTTTGATTAAGAATGATGCTATGTTGTGATCTCAGAACTTCTATGCCAAGAAAATATTTGAGTTCTCCCAAGTCCTTCACTCTGAAGTCATGTTGCAGAATCTATTTTGCTGCTTCTATGAGGCTACTGCTATCTCCAGTGATGAGAAGATCATCCACATATACAAGTATTATGACAATATTGTTACCTGACTTTCTTGTGAAGAGTGAGTAGTCATGAAGGCTTTGTGTGAACCCTGCAGATATCAGTGCATCAGTCAACTTGATGTTCCATTGTCTTGATGCCTGTTTGAGGCCATACAGGGACTTCAACAACCTGCTCACTTTGGTCTCCCCCTGTCTCTTGAACCCTTCTGGTAGCTCCATATATACTTCTTTATAAAGATCTTCTTGCAAGAAAGCATTGTATACATCCATTTGATGAAGTTTCCATCCTTTTGAGGCTGCAGTGAAATCACTGATCTCACAGTGACCATCTTTGCCACTAGGAGAAGGTTTCATGATAATCAAGGCCTTTCTTTTGACTCTATCCTTTTGCCACCAACCTTACCTTGAATCTTTGTACTTCTCCACTTGCTTTATATTTGATCTTATAAACCCATTTAGAGCCAACTGCATTTTTACCACTTGGAAGATCAACAAACTTCCAAGTATGATTATCCTCAAGGGATCTCCTGCTGCATAGCTTTTAACCATCTTGCATCCCTTGAAGCCTCCTTAAAATTTTTTGGTTCAGTTAAGGCAGAGAATTTTGCTAAATAACTTCTATAGTTCTCTGATGTTCCTGCATATGTTAGATATTTGCTGATAGAATAGATGTGATCCTGATTGGTGTTGACAACATAATCATTCAACTATCCAGGTTGCTTGGTTGATCTGATTGGTCTGTTGCCAGTAACAAAAAGAGTAGCCCTGTCATGTTAAAATGGATGTTCAGCTGTTTGCAATAGTTCAACTGCAACAACCTCAGCATCCATAATGTCTGTATCTGTAGTAGCATCACCATCATCATTGCCAGCTGAGTGTTCATCTGAGTGTGCCTCCCTTGCTGCTACTGATGGAGGCTGGCAAATGTGGGCAGGAATAAGGGAATCATATAGAGGCTCAACATGGCTCAGTTGAAGGAATGTGCTCTCCTCTAAGTCTGCAAGTTTGCTAAAAGGAAAGTCAGTCTCATGAAACACCACATCCCTGCTAACAAAAAATTTGTTAGTAGATAAGTCAAGCACAATGTAGCCCTTTTGTGTTTCTGAAAAACTCATAAATACAGTCTCCTTGGCTCTATGAGCAAATTTGTCAGATCTGGGCAATGTAGATATAAAGCATAAGCAGCCAGGTACCCTTAGATGATCAAGGGATGCCTTGCTGTGATGCAGCAATTCATAAGGAATACATCCCTTCAGAACACTAGATGGCAACTTGTTCATAAGGAAAACTGCAGTTTTTACACAAAAACCCCAGTACTTTGTTGGAAATGCTGCTTGAAATTTAATGGCTCTTGCCATCTCCAAGATCTGCTTGTGCTTCCTCTCAACTACCCCATTTTGTTGAGGTGTATAAGGACAGCTGCTTTGATGGATGCTTCCTAAACTCTGCAACAACTCACAACTTTGAGAGTTAAAGAATTCAGTGCCATTGTCAGACCTAATGGTCTTAACTTTGCAATTAAGCTGAGTATTCACAAGGACAAGGAATTGCTTCAAAACTACAATTACTTCAGCCTTTGGCTGCAACAAATAAACCCAAGTATATCTGGTATGATCATCAACAATAGTGAGAAAATAATTCTTTTTGTCAAAAGTGGGAGTTTTATAAGGACCCTACAAATCTAGGTGCAATAGTTCAAAAGGCTGATTTGCTCTAGAAATGCTTATAGGAAATTGTAGTCTGGTTTGCTTTGCTAATGGACATATTCTACAATTGTTATGTACATTGCTGCCAATCTTATTTTGGAATTCTGCCATAGTCTTCATGAAGGATGGCCCAGTCTTCTATGCCACAAGCTGCACCTTTCATCAGCATTTGCTAGGTAGACTTGCCTTATATCTTCTATGCTTTGTTCATTTGAGTCTTCAGTTGTCCTTTGAAAAATGTACAATCCTCCTTGCAGTCTACCAATCCCCTTCACCCTGCCACTGTATAGATCCTGAAAGATGTAGTGATCAGGGAAAAAATTGACTGAGCAACATAGCTCTTTGGTTAATTGTGATACTGATAATAGATTGTATTTAAAATCAGGCACAAACAACACATTTGTGATTCTCTCCTGGCCAAATAGTTCTACACTTCCTTTGTGTGTGATTGGCACTGTGCTTTCATTTGGCAGGTGCATCCTTACTCCTTTACTATTTTGCAGGCTATGAATATCCTTCAGAATTTGGTCATTTGCAGTAACATGATGAGAGGCTCCGGAATCAACTATCTAGTCACACCCTTCTAGTTGGGACATCAAAGAAGTCACAATACCTGTCATATGTGCTTGATACTTCTCAAATGTGCTGTCCTGATGCTTGTATTGAATCTCTGAGTTATGATGATTGAGCTTGCCATCACCTCTTCTGTTGTTGTCATCAGCATACTGTTCATCCTTGCCTGCATATCTCCTTTGGAAGCAATCTGCATTATTAGCCATCGCAGCATGTGTTTCTTTTCTCCATCCTTCATTGTTATCCCTCCTGTACCTTTCTCTGTATCTATCCTTCCTCCATCCATCACGATGGTTGTTATCCTTCCTGTAGACATCATAGGCACCTTCCCCTTTTTTGTTGGCTTTGCCATCCCTTTTTGAAGGATAGCCAATAAGCTTGTAGCATTCCTTCTTTGTATGGTTTCGCACATCACAATTCTCACAATACATTGAATTATTTCTCTTATAGTTATCATTCCTTTTGGCTTGCATTGCTATGGGATTAGATCTTTCAACACTTACTTGTTGACTTTCATCCTGCACAATTAGAGCATAGGCTTGATTCACAGATGGTGCATTTGACTTTATTAAGATCTGTCGCTTAGCTTGGTCATATGCTTCTTTCAAACCGCTCAAGAATTGCATTAACCTCTCCTCTTGTAGATACTCAATATAGTCCCTACACTTTGGACAGCCACAGTTTGGAGAAGGAGCTATTAAATCAGATTCACTCCACAACTCCTTCAATTTGGAGAAATACACTGACACTGGACTTGTTCCCTGTTTGAGATTTGTAATGGTTGTGTGTACTTGAAAGATTCTTACTCGATTTACCTTGTCAAAACTTTCCTTCAAATCCTCCCAGACTAAATGTGTATTTGATGCATATACGATTCCGCTCAATAGATTCTCTGATACTGTGTTCATAATCCACGAAAGCACAATCGCATTCATCGTCTCCCACTGTTCATGAAATGATTCATCGAATGATTCCTTCGTGCATGTACCGGTCACGAACCCTAACTTCTTCTTAGCTAGAAGGGATATCCTCATGGCTCGACTCCACACTCTATAGTTTTCAGATCCGGTGAGTTTCACCGGTGCCAATACACATCCTGATGTGTCCGATGGATGTACATACAAAGGATGGTCGTGTTCTATGACTATCTTCTCATTTGATGTTTGTGGTTGTGAACGGTCACCCATGGTTGTTCAGCTCCGAGCTTCAGCTTCGTCTGCAATGGTAGAGCTTCAGCTTCAACGGCGAGTTCCTCAATCGATGACCCGCTCTGATACCATGTTGAAATGGGGGCTGGAAGACATGGATGAACTTGAATCTAGTTAAGAATTTAGAGAGAAGATTGAAGCATTTCCATTTCACCTTTTGGGAGCAGAAGCCAACGTTTTGAGAAGGGAAAGAGTAAAGTAAAAGTTCACCTACCCACATTTTAATACACACACTAACAGTCACACAAAACTTAGTAGGGCCCACACTAACTACTAACTAATTATACACTTACACAACCAACTACACAATATACACAATACACCACTAACTACTAACTAACTAATTAGGAGAATTAGGAGAATATATCAATAACTTATAGACAAAGATATGGAGAGTAAAAATGTAGATATCATCTTATTCATATGTTTTCAAGTGTCACCTACAATGGTGAAAGATAACCCTATTTATAAGTTGAGAAATCACTCCAAAAGTCACTATATTAAAATGCTCAAATCAATGGATACATTCTTATCCAAAATGATTTATAGAACATAAGAAATATGTATATATGAATATAAGAATATCATGTATTAACTAAATGAAACTAAATCCACACATTCAATGAATTTATAACAACAAAAAATTAGTACGGACAATGTAAATTTTTTAAAAATAACTGATTAAAGCGTGCCATTAACACCCCAACTAGAATTGTCGTTTTCTTAAAACATTCAACAAATTTGCGTGATTGGCTTAATTTCCATTTACAGAAACACATGTTTCCTGGAAAATTTATGAGAAATTTCACTTAAGAAGAAAATATTTTTTTCTCTAAACCATGCTCCTTTTCAGTATGAATATATGTGGGTTCTCATACATATTGTCCTTATTGAGCTTTCGTGCATTTGGTAAACATTATATTGTCAATGTTGACGACTTGATTTGTCTTTAGTTTCAAGCCGCATATATGTAATCAATAGAATTTTTATCCATATATATTGCTAAAATTGTCAACATTTAATTTTTTGGAAGAATTATCGGTTTCTTCGTATATGTTAACATTTGTAAAATAAGAAGTTGGTGAAAGTCGTCCGTATTCTCACAAAGTCAACATTTTTATGAAACTTTGCATGGTTCTATCACTTACGCACCCACTTGTTTCTTCTCTATACGTTGAAACTTCATGAATTATTTATAAAATTAAATTAAATTTGAATTTCATGTTTCTGAAATATGAAGTTCTATAATGAAATCATTTTATGACTCAGCCTGGGCATCCAGTCCTGACTCTAGAAAATCTGTTACTGGTTATATTCTTCTACTTGGGGCCAACCCTATTAGTTGAAAGTATAAAAAGTAGGAGAACTTTTCTCTATCTTTAGCTGAGGCAGAGTACAGATCCGTTAGGAAGGTGGTTGATGAACTAGTATTATTACAAAGATTGTTTGATGAACTCACAGTTACCTCTGCAGGTCCTTATCATGTGCTTTGTGACAGCCAGTCTGCTCTACACATTGCATGAAATTCTGTTTTCCATGAGAATACCAAACACATCGAAATAGATTGTTATTTTATTCGAACCAATCTTCAGGAAGGCCTCATTATTTTACACTATGTTGGCACTGATCAGAAACTGGCTGACATCCTCACTAAGGCCCTAATTGGAGTTAAACATTCTAGTATGTTGTCCAAGTTGGCTGTAATTACATCACCTCCAACTTTAGGGCGGGGGTGGAGGAGTATTGAGATCATCACACATAGCATGAAGCTCTACCAGAGGAGTTAGTTACAAATATGTTAGAGAGTTAGTTAAAGTTGTTAGCTAGTTGATCAGTTAGATTTTTTTTGTATTGCCGGCTATAAATTGTTCAATCAAGTTTGTTGAGGTAGTTAGGATAGATATTTTTCATCCTTGTATAAATAGGTAGCTTGTATTCATTTTACATTCACTAGTTCACAATATATGGAACTGAGGCAGTTTCTCCTCTTTTCTCTTGTTTGGTGCATTGGTGAGATTGGATGTTCACCATTAATGGTGATCTTGAAGCTTCAGTCCAAGCTTGAGTAGCTGGATTTCACAATATCTGATACAATTGTTATTTGGGACATCACACATGTCTTTTTTCCTTGCCATATTAGATATGTATCTTTTCTGAAAAATTCGTTTCTTCGGTGTTCAAGGTAAGGATAACGATTTCACTGTGCATCAAAAAATCAAAATTTTATTAAATAAATTTAAAATAACATTTTGAGGATGAAATGCTTGGTGTTTAACTCTCTAGTTTTTGGATCAACTTACATGATAGAGCATAAGTGTTTAATTGAAAAAAATTAGCAGTTGGCAGTTCGTTTCTGTCTTGGTATTGCTGAATGTTGGCTGCCTGCTGCATTTTAAACTTTACATAATTGTTGATTGTTGAATGTTGTTGTCTTGCTGTTGGTGGACTGCAGGTTAAAATTATTGATTTTGTTTTCATCTAAAAATCATTTTAAGAATATCAAATCAAATCGAATTGAAATAAAAAAAATCAAACAAAATCGAACTAGTTCAATTAAATATTCGATAGACAATTTTTCAAAATCCAACGGCCACCCCTAGTTTCTTTGATATTCCATTATTTTACATAATTTTCCGATCCATTCCGAGCTAGCAAGGGAAACCTCCAAACTTAAAAAAAGAGCTATATATAGTATAATTTTTGTTAAAAAAAAAAGTTTTGAAAACTCCAAAATTCGTACGTAATGCTCATCTATCAATTTTATCATCATAGGGTCATTTGCACAAATATCTTTATTTTAAGGTGATATTTAATTTTTATCTCGAAGATTTATTTTTTATATTTTTTATTTTTAAACACTTTAAATAATAAATAAGTGGTCAAATATATTTCTAACATCAAAATAACAAATAATTTCTTTTTTTCATATCTTGCCGATGAGCAAGTTATAAGATAAGTATATCTCCTCTAGTGAGATGCATCACTATCAATGACATCTTTCAAGTTCTCCTAATTCACCACCTTTTACACAATAACAAAAATAATTCTAGAGAGTTTGTTTCTAAAATTCTTCGGAAGTATATATACAAAATATCATGATCTAATAATTTTTACTTGACTCTTAAATGATGTTTTTTAAAAATTACCAAAAAATATTGAACCATACCAATACAAAAAAAATAATCAATATTATGAGAAAATTTCAAAATTCTATCTTTTTTTGGTTAAACAAAACAAAATAATCAAAAATTAGTATGTATCATATAAATTTTAAAAAATAACTGATTGAACCGTACTATTATCAATTTGATACCCCTACTAAAATTATCGTTGTCTTAAAATATTCAACAAATTAGTGTGATTGACTTTCTATTTACGGAAACATATGTTCCTGGCAAATTCATAAATAAAGTTCATATTCTAAGATGAAAATAATTTTCTCCGGTTTTCTCTAAACCATATTCCTTTTCAGTGTGAATATATACGTATTCTTATAATACGTTATCTTGTTGAACTTTATCATGCAGTAAACATTATATTGTCAATGTTGACGACTTTATTTGACTTTTACACCTTATTTATGTAATCCATAGAATATTAATCCATATTGCTGAACTTTGTCAACATTTGATTTTTGAAGATCATCGGCTCCTTCGTAGTTGTTAACATTTGTATAATAAAAAGTTGGTGAGTCTTTTTTCGTACAAAGTTAACATTTTTTTTTATGTTAAGAATTGTCAGTTTGTTAGTACAATGTTAACATTTTTGTGATATTTTTTTTGCATGTCCAGCTAAGCTAAAACCTACTCCCACATATTGTTTTCTATATTTCTCCATTGTTTCACAGTATAGAAGGAACATCTTTAGTAATTAGAATTTAACGAGGCTTCAAAGAAATTGGAAAAAATGGACAAATAAAAATACCTTTACACTGTTAATCAAGTTGTAGCAGCAATTTAATAACTATTCAGTGTTAAGCCATATTTTAATAAGAAAACAAATTTCAACAAAAGTATCTAAGTTAAAAAATGGAAAAACACCAAAAACATTTATCAGTTGTAATTTCATGAATTATTTATAAAATTAAACTGATTAAAATTTGATTTTGAATCATTTCTGAAATTTGAAATTTAATTAAATTTTTACATTTAAAATGGGAACGTTGATTTGAGTAATTAATTTACTTTTTGGAGTTTCACTTATCAAAGTTTAACTCCAATTGTACGATATATAAAATGGAATTGTTCCGTCCAAATTTTTTATTGTTATTAAAAAGTAGTTAGTCATCATTACATAAAAATTGGTGGCCAAATTTTGATGGATATATAACTCAAAAAAATATCATCCTAACTATTATTATAAAAACAAAAATGTGACGAAAGGCCAAAGCAATTGCATCAATGACTTGACCCTTTAGGCTTTAGTCGACGCAGTCAATAGATATAGAACGCACGTTTGAGTTATTTCCACCAACTTTTTTTTTAATTCGTTGGAACCCATTTCCACCAACCTCACTAACCAAATAATGAATTAAAAAAAGGACCAAATTCTCCACTATAAATAACCATTATCATCCTAAATTCTTTTTATACAATATCTCATTCAACATTTCTTTGCCCTTAATTCTTTTATCTCAAACCTCATTTCTCTCAAATTTAACTTGACAATAATATCCCATGGCTCCTGCTCCTCAACTACCAACTCTATCTGAAACAATAACCACAGAAATCCCATCATCGGAAAATAACAACAACGTTACGATCACCGGAAAGATATACACACGAGTTCGTCTCGCTACAAAATCTGATCTGTCCCATATATACCAATTGTTTTATCAAATTCATGCATACCATAACTTTACTCATTTATACAAAGCTACTGAGTCCTCTTTAGGTAACTTGCTTTTTAAGGAAAATCCTCTTCCCCTTTTCTACGGGCCATCTGTACTATTACTCGAAGTCTCCCCTACCCCTTTTACCGAACCCAAAAATAACACGGACGAAGGGTTCAAGCCTGTCCTTACAACGTTCGACCTTAAATTCCCCGTTGTGGAAGAACAAGTTGAGGAGTTCAGGTCCAAATATGATGATGGTAACCATAAGAGTGATGCTTACATCGCGGGATATGCTTTCTTTTACGCGAATTATTCATGCTTCAATGACAAGCCCGGATTCTATTTCGAGAGCCTTTACTTCAGAGAGAGTTATAGAAAGTTAGGAATGGGGAAATTGTTGTTTGGAACAGTTTCCTCCATTGCTGCAAACAATGGATTCGTATCGGTGGATGGAATAGTCGCAGTTTGGAATAAGAAGTCATATGATTTTTACATAAATATGGGAGTTGAAATTTTTGATGAGTTTAGGTATGGAAAGTTGCATGGTGAAAATCTCCAAAAGTATGCTGATAACAAGGAGAAAATTGACGAAGAGAGCTGTTAGTGTAGTTCTTTTTTCATGCTTAATTGTGCAATTTATCGATTTCTATTTGTAATTTTGTAAAAGCAGAATGCTCATTACATTTGTATTTGAAATTTTTTAATTGGTAAGTAATTATCATTTTAAACTGCCCCTATTCAATTTATATGATCATCTTTAAAAAAAAAAAATAGGAATGTTGAATAGTGAGACCCGCCATTTGGATTAGCTTATAAGTTATTTTCAACTTTTTTGAGTGTTTGATTAGTTAACTTAAAGTCATTTTGTACTTAAAATAAGTTTAAAAATAATTGGATTTGTTTGACTTAATTTATGTAAAAAATAAATTGGGTTAACCCATATTTTATTTTTAACTTATAATAAGCAGTTTTCAGCTTACAAGCCGCTTAAAAAAACTTATCCAAACAGGCCTTTGAATGAAGAGAAAGTTAGAAATTTTATTTTGAAAATTAGAAAAATTATTAAGAATAAAATAGTAAAATAATTAATCAAATGAAAAGTCATAAATTGGGAATGATACTTTTAATTTATTTTAACTCATAAATATTTTGATATAATATTTATCAAACACTTTTATAAGCTAAAGAACACTTATATATCAGTTTGATTAGTCTATAAACTTAACCAGAACACTTTTTTAATTCTTTTTTCTTCCATTTTTTTCTCTTTCTTCTTCAATTTTCATTACTCCAACCCTTTGCTCCCTTCTCTATCAGTCCTCTAACGTAGCCGCCATCTGATCTGTCAATCATTCGACAATCATCGCCTTTGTAATAACATCACCTCCACTATTTATATTGCCAAATCAATAATTAAAATTAATAAATCACTATCAAATTTTAATTGAAAATGAATAAATCTCTAATGTATCATCTCCTTTCTAATAGTGTTACAATAATGATGCAGCGGAACTCCATTACGAAATTATAGTATTCTCTAACTAACTGAATAATCATAATAAATCGAAATTTCTTAATAGCCATGCTAAAGAACTCAATAGCATATATTAGGTGTTCAGAACAGTGATTCCTCGTAGAAAGAGGCTCACGTTTTTTTTTTTTGAATAAATAGAGGATAAAATAGGAAAAGGGAACAAAGAGGAGCAAGAAGACAAGAAAAAAATGACAAAAAATGGTTGAAGTAAATGGGTCTTCTCAGTTCAAGAAGATAAAGAAACGGTAAATGGATTTTTAAAATTGGGTGAAGAAGATAATGGAAAAGAAAGAATCAATACAAGAAAAGAAGAGAAAATAGTACTTTTCCTTAAATAAATGCTGAAATAAATATTCTTTTATTTTTTGGCTTGGCTCACTCGCCAATTAAAAAATAGGATCATGTCACGTAGATATAATAAATTAATTTTAAATAAAAACAAGGAGGTAATAGGACTCCCGCAAAGTTTCACTGTCTTTTTAAAAAATATGTATTATACTAGGGGGGTATTTTCTCTTATTAAAATCATATATTATCCACTATCCAACGTTTATTGACATGACTAATCGGATTTGTGCTAAATAAATTCATCGGAGGAATAAAGCTACAAGATATTTTAAAGAAAAATTATTTATCGACACATCTTTATTTATCATATTTTTTATTATTTTTTATAATTTTAAAATATCTCAAAAATTTCTTCATTTAATTCAAAATTCAATTCCATTAAATACAGTGCTTCTCTCTCCTCCAAACCCATGTCTCCCTCTTCTTTTTATCACTCTCCCAATTTCTTTCTATTTTCACTCCACAATCTTAGAGTTAATTACAAGTTTGAAATTCAAATTAGTTCTCTCTTCTCAATAGATAGATTTTCCTTTTCTTTGACTTACAGATCATTTTTTTTTTTGCATATTCAAAGTCCTGATACATATGGATGATGTTTCTTCTTTTAGCATTGGTATTATCCAGTTAAACGTAGCTAACATTGATCGTGTTTATGATTCTGATGATGATGATTGGGTTGAAAACAGATCCAAACAAGTTCACAATCAGTTGCATCAATTAGCAATGGCGAATCTGAATGTTTATAAAGAGAAGTCGAAGAAGTATGTATCTTCTTCTTCTAAACTTAATGTGGAAAAAAAAACCAAAAAGGGGTAGAAAAGCTGAACCTATAATTTTATGAAAAAACCTTTTTTTACTAAAGGTTGTGATTTATAATGTATCTAGTGGTTTTTTACTTTTTAAATCATGTATAATTTGTACTTTTTAGTGTTATGATACACTGCAACTTATAATGTAATGTATCATGTTTGCATATTATTTTTAATACATAACTCTAAGTTTTTGAATCATAAATTTTCATGTATCATGTGTATGGTGTCGTACTAGATACATACTTCTTCAAATTTAAGTAAAATTTGATAACGGCTACATTCAACTAGTATCATTTACAAACTAAGGGTTATTTTTGATACATAACCCTAAGTGTGTCAATCCTGAAATTCTATATATCATATGTACGGTTCTTTACTAGATACATAAATACCGCAAAATTAAGTACAAGTTAGTACCAGATACATTCAACTAATATCATTCACAAACATAGGATTGTCATAAAATTATATGTATCATTTGTATTGTTCTATACTTGATACACAATTATTTCAAATAGAGGAATTTTCGCATATAGTCACTGAAAAATATTTTAATTATGCTCTATATCTATAGTTTGCTAATTACAATTCGTAACTATAGTTGTAGCATTGTTTGTATAATTCGGACAATAATTATATATATTTGTATAATTCGCTATATAATTCACATTTTTTGTATAACGTTTGTATATTTCACTATACAATTCATGCAAAATATTTGTATAATTCGCTATACAATTTGTAGTATTTGTATATTTCGCTATACAATTCGATTCGCGCACATCGTTTGTATAAATAACGAGAATTATACAAAACTCAACTGTATAATCGCGCGAATTATATAAAACTCAAATTGTAATTATATCTAGATGTTTGCCGCGAGCCATAATTAATTCAAACTATAACTATATTAGTTAATTAATTAGTATATGTTTGTTTATCCGCGCAATTTTTCCTTTTAAATATAAGTAAAAGTTTGTAACAAATACATTCATCTAGTGTCATTCACAAACCTAGGGTTATTTTTGATACATAACCCTAAGTTCGTGAATCATAAAATTTTATGTATCATATGTATGGTTCTGTAATTGATAAATAACTGTTGCAAATTTAAGTATAATTTAGTACTAGATACATTCATGTAGTATTATTCACAAACTTAGAGTTATTAATTCTTGATACATAAGCTTAGGTCTGTGAATCATAAAATTTTATATATCATTTGTATGGTTCTGTACTTGATACATAACTATTGCAAATGTAAGTACAAGTTTCTTTGATGCAAGGCATGAAGTATGTGATCAAAGAACTTTCATCTTTTGGGATAGGTTGGGAGAAGAGAATTTAGGAAAACTGAAAAGAAAAAAATGTATGAAGAAGAAAATTTGTTACGATTTGAGATAGATTGGGGAGAAGAAAATTTAAAATTTGAATTGTTGGAAGTTCCTAAAGTTTTGGGAGAGATTGATATCAATTTTTTTGAGTGATTTGTGGAACTGACATTTAATTTTATCATTAATTTTCTTTTTAAATATAAAGCCAAGTTATCTAATGTATCACAATTAATGTATTCGGATGTGACAAATTTAAAGAAATTTTTGTAAATTAAAAGGATAGGGCTATGATATAATTTGATCCTTATACTATGAGATTTATGTAAGTTATACATATTTTAAATATATATATATATATATATATATATATATATATATATATATATATATATATATATATATATAAAATTAAAATTTTCACTTATAAACAGTAAATTTATTTTAAAAGAGTTTTGTCTAAAATTCTACGAAAGTATATATATACATAATGTCATGTTCATACTTCTATTTGTGCCTCTTACTTGACATTTTAAAAAAAGAAATATCAAAAATTAATCGAAATGTACTAATACTATGAGACGGATTCAAAAAGTATAATTTTTTATTACACAAAATAAAATAACCAAAAATTAAATTATATAAAATAAAATAACCAAATGTTGTAAAACATAAGTAATATAGAACAATACTTATAGACAAAGATATGGAGAGTAAAAATGTAGATATCATCTTATTCATATGTTTTCAAGTGTCACCTACCATGGTGAATGATAACCCTATTCTATTTATAGGTTGAGAAATCACTCTAAAAGTCATTATATTAAAATGACATAAATCAATGGATACATTCTTTTCCAAAATGATTTATAAAACCTAAAAAATATGTATATATGAATGTAAGAATATCATGTATTAACAAAATAAAACTGAATCGACACATTCAATGAATTTATAACAACAAAAAATTAGTACGGACAATGTAATTTTTTTAAAAATAACTGATTAAAGCGTGCCATTAACACCCCAACTAGAATTGTCGTTGTCTTAAAACATTCAACAAATTTGCGTGATTGGCTTAATTTCCATTTACAGAAACACATGTTTCCTGGAAAATTTATGAGAAATTTCATTTAAGAAGAAAATATTTTTTTCTCTAAACCATGCTCCTTTTCAGTATGAATATATGTGGGTTCTCATACATATTGTCCTTATTGAGCTTTCGTGCATTTGGTAAACATTATATTGTCAATGTTGACGACTTGATTTGTCTTTAGTTTCAAGCCTCATATATGTAATCAATAGAATTTTTATCCATATATATTGCTAAAATTGTCAACTTTAATTTTTTGGAAGAATTATCGGTTTCTTCGTATATGTTAACATTTGTAAAATAAGAAGTTGGTGAAAGTCGTCCGTATTCTCACAAAGTCAACATTTTTATGAAACTTTGCATGGTTCTATCACTTACGCACCCACTTGTTTCTTCTCTATACGTTGAAACTTCATAAATTATTTATAAAATTAAATTAAATTTGAATTTCATGTTTCTGAAATATGAAGTTCTATAAAATTTTCAATACGTTTAAATTGTAAAAAATTGAATTGAGTAAATTATTTTTGATGTTCCACTTGTCAAAGTTTTAAACTCTACTATATATAAACATGGGTTGTTCCGTCCATTTTTTTAATTTTATTATTTAAAAGTAGCTAATTATCAATTACATAAAAAATGGGGGCTGTTATAAAATAAACTAAATCTAGCAATTTGAGACGAAGAGAATCTTGAGAGAAGAAAGAACAAAAGAATTATCGTATGTATATTTTATACTAATTTATTTTCTGTGTATCATTTCCTTCCTTGTATCTTGCCTTTATATAGGCATGGAAAGTAGAACAATTGCCAAAAGAAATGGTAAGTTATTGGTAACTTGTTTAGTGGGCAATCCACTTATAAGGTGGACAATCCACCTTAGCAATTTCACTTTCATAACACTCCCACTTGGATGTCCACGTGTAAAAAAAAACTTTACAAAAGATGATATACATATTTATCATGAATATCCATAAAGCTTGTGTCTACATATCTGGTAATATGCCTTGATTGCTGCCTCATTAAAAACCTTACCAGGAAATCCCAGTGGGACAAAACCTTGGTTAAAGAAAAAAGAGTGCAACACGTATTTTACTCCCCCTGATGAAAGCTTCATTTGATATTTTGGAGACGGCGCATTCCAACTTTATATCTTAATTTCTCAAAAGTTGATGTTGGTAATGCCTTTGTGAATAAATCTACCAGATTATCACTTGAACGAACTTGTTGTACATCAATTTCACCATTTTTTTGAAGATCGTGTGTGAAAAATAATTTTTGTGAAATATGTTTCATTCTGTCTCCTTTTATGAAACCACATTTCAATTGAGCTATGCACGCGGCATTGTCTTCGAATATAATTATGGGTATTTTAACATTATTTTCCAGACCACATTTTTCTTTGATGAACTGTATCATCGATCTCAACCACACACATTCTTTACTTGCTTCATGAATTGCTATTATTTCAGCATGATTTGAAGAAGTAGCAACAATGGACTATTTTGTAGATCGCCATGATATAGCAGTTCCTCCGTGTGTAAACAGATAACCTGTCTGAGATCGAGCCTTATGTGGGTCTGATAAATAACCTGCATCTGCATAACCAATAAGGTCTACGCAACCTTTGTTAGTATAAAACAAACTCATATCAATAGTACCCTTCAGGTATCGCAAAATATGTTTGATACCGTTCCAATGCCTTCGCGTTGGGGATGAACTATACCTTGCTAGCAAATTGACAGAAAATATTATATCAGGCCTAGTTGCGTTAGCAAGGTACATAAGTGCGCCAATAGCACTGAGATATGGTACTTCAGGACCAAGAATTTCTTCATCCTCTTCTGAAGGTCGAAATTGATCTTTTTCCACTACAAGTGATCGAACAACCATTGGAGTACTTAATGGATGTGCTTTGTCCGTGTAAAATCTTTTTAAGATTTTCTCAGTATAGGCAGATTGATGGACAAAAACTCCATTTGTAAATGTTCAATTTGCAGACCTAGACAAAGTTTTGTCTTTCCAAGGTCTTTCATTTCAAATTCTTTCTTTAAATATTCAATTGCCTTTTGGACCTCTTCAGGGGTTCCAATGAGATTTATGTCATCAACATAAACGACGAGTATAACAAACTCTGATTCCGTTTTCTTAATAAAAACACATGGACAAATGACATCATTTATATAGCCTTCATTTATCAAGTACTCACTGAGGCGATTATACCACATACGCCCTGATTGTTTTAAACCATATAATGATCTTTACAGTTTTATTGAGTACATTTCCTGAGACTTTATACATGCTTCAGGCAATTTTAATCCATCTGGAATTTTCATGTAAATTTCATTATCAAGTGAACCATAAAGGTAAGCTGTAACTACATCCATTAGATGTATTTCAAGATTTTTATGTACAGCTAAACTGATGAGATATCGAAAAGTTATTCCATCCATAACTGGTGAATATGTTTCTTCATAATTGACTCCGTGTCTTTGAGAGAATCCTTGTGCAACAAGGCGTGCCTTATATCTTACAATTTCATTTCTCTCATTTCGTTTTCTAACAAAAACCCATTTATAGCCAACTGATTTTACACCTTTAGGGGTTTGGACTACAAGTCCAAAAACCTCACGTTTAGCAAGTGAGTCTAATTCTGATTGAATTGCATTTTGCCATTCTGGCCAATCACATCTACGTCGAAAATCTTCGACGGATTTAGGTTCAAGACTTTCATTATCTTGCATGAGGTTAATTGCAACATTATATGCAAAAATATTATCCACCGTAATTTTTGATCGATCTAAATTTATCTCATCACCGGTAGAACTTATTGAAAGTTCTTCATTCACTTGAGTCTCGGGTTCACTGATTTCTTCAGGAATATCAGGATTACTCAAATCTTCACCTTCTTCAGGAGGTTCTATTGTAGTATCATCTTTATTATTTCTCACGCTTCTCTTTCTAGGATTTTTATCCTTTGAACCCAATGGTCTACCACGCTTCTGGCGTGTTTGGGATTCAGAAGCTATGATACTTGTAGATGGTCCTTTTGGGACATCAATCCGGATAGGTACATTCACTGAAGAGATATGTGACTTAGTTATCCGTTTCAAATCAGTAAATGCATCTGACATTTGATTTGCTATTTTCTGCAAGTGGATAATCTTCTGGACTTCCTGTTCACATGTGCAATTACGTGGATCAAAATGTGATAGTGATGAAACTTTCCACGCAATTTCTTTTTCTTTTTCGGGTTCCTTCTTCTCTCCCCCTAATGGCGGGAAAATTGTTTCATCAAACCGACAATCTGCAAATCGAGCAGTGAATAAATCTCCAGTCAATGGTTTAAGGTATCGAATTATAGAGGGTGAGTCAAACCCAACATATATGCCTAACCTTCGTTGAGGGCCCATTTTTGTACGTTGTGGTGGTGCTACAGGCACGTATACCGCACAACCAAAAATTCTTAAATGGGCTATATTTGGTTCATGACCAAATACTAATTGTGACGGAGAGTATTTATTATAATGTGTCGGTCTGAGACGTACAAGTGCTGCCGCATGTAAGATAGCATGACCCCAAACAGTAATTGACAATTTTGTTTTCATTAGTAGAGGTCTTGCTATCAATTGTAGGCGCTTTATAAATGACTCTGCAAGGCCATTTTGAGTATGAATATGAGCAACAAGATGTTCAATTTTTATCCCAATTGATAAGCAATAATCATTAAATGCTTGGGATGTAAATTCTCCAGCATTATCAAGGCGAATGACCTTAATTGGATAATCTGGAAATTGCGCTCTCAATCTTATTATTTGTGCTAACAACTTCGCAAACGCCAGGTTGCGAGATGATAACAAGCACACATGAGACCATCTAGATGATGCATCTATTAGGACCATAAAATATCTAAACTAACCACCAGGTGGATGAATATGTCCACATATATCTCTATGTATACGCTCTAAAAAGGCAGGAGATTCGATGCCAACCTTCAGGGTCGATGGTCTGGCAATTAATTTGCCTTGATAACAATCAGCACATGAAAATTCATCATTTGTAAGAATCTTCTGGTTCTTTAACGGATGTCTAGTTGAATTTTCAAAAAATCGTCTTATCATTATTGATCCAGGATGACCTATTCGATCATGCCATAACACAAATATATTTGGATCAGTAAACTTCTGGTTTACGATCATATTTGCTTCAATTGCACTAATTTTTGCATAATATAGGCTAGATGACAAAGTTGGTAATTTTTCCAAAATATATTTCTGGCTTGAGACACTCTTGGTTATACCAAGATATTCAGTATTTATTTCAGTTAGTGTCTCAACATGATATCCATTTCTGCGGATATCTTTAAAACTTAACAAGTTTCTAGGGGATTTAGAAGAGAATAATGCATCTTCTATAACAATTTTTGTCCCTTTAGGCAGAATTATAGTAGCTCTTCCGGAGCCTTCAATCATTTTGGAATTGTCAGATATCGTAGTAACATTAGCTTTTCTTCTAAGCAAGTTTTCTCGTCTTTAAAAATAGCATGGGTTGTTCCACTATCAATTACACAAATATCCTCGTGATTTATCATTGATCCAAATAAGATTTGAGGCATTTCCATATTTTCTTCACAAAGAAAGAAAGTCAATATTATAATTAATACATAATTTATTATACAAAATTTTATTTTATTACATGGATCTAGAAAGATACAAACATAATATTTAATACATACAACAACAAAGAGAATTGTTTAAATATTATCGGGCTTATCAACATTTATATTTACTTCTGGAAAATTAAAGAAATCAGCTACATCCAGATGCATGGGCTCAATATTGTCCTCAGAGATAAAATTTATCTCTGGATTATTTTCTGCCTTCTTTAACGATGTCTGATATAGCTGAACCAGACATTTTGACGACCGGCAAATCCGCGACTAGTGCCCCACACCTCCACATATATGACATATTATTTCTGAATTATTCTTTGGTAAAGCTTCTGGCTTTTTATCATGCATTTTATATTGTTGGTTATTTCTCGGTGTCAGCCGAGCATCATGATTAAAATTTCTTATTTGACTACGACCACGACTGGGCCATGACCTCTTTTTCGTTGGTTAGAATTTGCCTGATTCGCTTCAGGGAGTGGCAAAGAACCAACGGGCCGACTATCATGATTTTTCATTAATAATTCATTATGGCGTTCAACAATAAGTAAGTGAGATAATGATTCAGAATATTTTGTAAAGTCTTTTTCGCGATATTGCTGCTGCAGGAGCATATTCGCGGGTGAAAATGTGGAGTATGTTTTTCAAGTTTATCTTGTTCCGTGATTTCTCCGCATAAAGTTAACTGAGCTATAATTCGAAATAAAGCAGAATTATATTCAGTTATATTTTTAAAGTCCATTAGTCTCAGATTTAACCAGTCATGACGTGTTTGTGGAAGCATGACCAACTTCAGGTGGTCATACCTTTCTTTTAAATTTTTTCACAATTTCAAGGGATCTTTTAATGTAAGATATTGTAATTTAAGACCTTCGTTAAGATGGTGGCGGAGGAAAATCATAGCTTTTGCACGGTCTTGACTAGATGTCTGGTTATCATCTTTGATGGTGTCTGCCAGACCCATCGATTCAAGATGAATTTTGGCATCTAGTGTCCATGAGGAGTAGTCTTTTCCAGAAATATCAAGAGCAGTAAAATCAATTTTGGAAATATTTGTCATTTTATAAAAAATAAAATTAAATAAAATTCTTACCACTTTTGTTACCTTAAAAAATTAGCCGGAGTCTCATGCTAATAACGTGTTATAAAATAAACTAAATCTAGCAATTTGAGACAGAGAGAATCTTGAGAGAAGAAAGAACAAAAAAATTATCGTATGTATATTTTATACTAATTTATTTTCTGTGTATCATTTTCTTCCTTGTATCTTGCCTTTATATAGGCATGAAAAATAGAACAATTACCAAGAGAAATGGTAAATTATTGATAACTTGTTTAGTAGGCAATCCACTTAATGGACAATCCACCTTAGCAATTTCACTTTCATAACAGTGGCCAAATTTAAGTTTGATAGATAACTAAAAAAATATATCATCCCGCCTATTTTCTTAGTCCAAAAAAAAAAAGGTGGGACCAAAGGCCAAAGCAATTGTATCAATGACTTGACCTGTTTCAGTTGATCTCCACTAACCTTTTTTTTAATGGTTGGAAATCATTTCCACCAACTTCACTAACCCAATAATAATTTTAAAAGGGACCAAATTCTCCACTATAAATAACCATTATCATCCTAAAGTCTTTTCATACAATATCCCATTACTAAACCTTTCAACAATTCTTTGCCCTTAATTCTTTCATATCAAACCTCATTTCTCTCAAATTTTTAACTTAACAATATCCCATGGCTACTCAACAACCAACTCTATCTGAAAAATCATCCGAAAACAATAACAACCTTACGATCACCGGAAAGATATACACACGAGTTCGTCTCGCTACTAAGTCTGATTTGTCCCATATATACCAATTGTTTTACCAAATCCATGAATACCATAGCAACACTCATTTATACAAAGCTACCGAGTCCTCTTTAGGTAACTTGCTTTTTAAGGAAAATCCTCTTCCCCTTTTCTACGGGCCATCTGTACTATTACTCGAAGTCTCCCCTACCCCTTTTACCGAACTCAAAAATAACACGGATGAAGGGTTCAAGCCCGTCCTTACAACGTTCGACCTTAAATTCCCCGTTGTGGAAGAACAAGTTGAGGAGTTCAGGTCCAAATATGATGATGGTAACGATAAGAGTGATGCTTACATCGCGGGATATGCTTTCTTTTATGCGAATTATTCATGCTTCAATGACAAGCCCGGATTCTATTTCGATAGCCTTTACTTCAGAGAGAGTTATAGAAAGTTAGGAATGGGGAAATTGTTGTTTGGAACAGTTGTATCTATTGCTGCCAACAATGGTTTCGTTTCGGTTGAGGGAATAGTAGCAGTTTGGAATAAGAAGTCATATGATTTTTACATAAATATGGGAGTTGAAATTTTTGATGAGTTAAGGTATGGCAAATTGCATGGTGAAAATCTTCAAAAGTATGCTCATAATAAAGGGAAAATTGACGAAGAGAGCTGCTAGTGTGGTTCTTTTTTGTTTTTTGCTTTATTGTGGAATTTTATCAATTTCTTCGTATTTGCTTTTTCTAAAAGCAGTAGTAGTATCTTTAATTTGTGGTTGAAAAATATTAAATTGATTATGTATTATATTAGAGTGTTTTTTATATAGAACAATAATAATATATTCATTGTACGTAATTTCTCAAATGAGTGAGCTCTAAAAAGAGGATGTGTATATACATAGCCTTATTCTTATCTTGTCATGGACAAGTAAAAAATATAAAATTTCATGTTCAGTCAAACATAATATTATAAATGATAAAAAAAACATAAGTACTCCTCCATTTTCAAAATAAGTACTGTATTTTTATTTCAAATTAAATATTGTTATATATAATCAAGAAAGAATAATTTTTTTTCTTTCATATTACACTTATATTAATACATGGAGTTTTAAATTATTAAAGAGCTACTTCTTTCTTCAAGGCATTTAATTAAGGGTAAGGTGATAAAATACTTCTTATTTTCTAAAAGTAAGCAATTTTTTTAAAAAATGTTCACGCTAAAATATCAATTATTTTGAAAGGGTGAGAGTAAAACTGTTGCTCCAGTTGCGGTTTGGAGTTTCTATGTTTCGTGCACATTCTCATCGTAAATTTTCCGCTCCATGTTGATAACGGAAACCTTCATACTGGAAAAAACAACCAACCAAATTAATTGCAAGTTTTATTATTTTCTAAAGAATAAAAGAAACGAAAAGAAAATGCAAAGAGGTGAATTTTTGTTTCTCACACAATCTCAAATTACTTGATTAGTAAATGGTCATGACTCCTGTCCATGAATTTTGGTTTAACAATAGGTAGACTATGTTCAATTGCATATATTTACCGGTGTTTCGTCATGTTTTATTGTGAAATCTGGATAAAAAACATTTTCTTAAGTGATAAATGATGTTTGAAAATTGGAATTTTATTTGATCGTAAATACAAATTGTATTTGTTTTTGATTTTTCGGGGATAATTTTAGCTGTGATAAAAGTAAAAATACTTTCTTATTATTTTTTAAATTCTTGAAAATTCTCCGTCAAACGTGATTTTCGAAATTCAACTTCAGATTACCCCCAAACCTTTTTAAAACGGAATAAATACCACCCTAAAACTAGACAACCAGATTTTTGAGTAGGCAGTGACATACACGCGCCTTGTAAGTCTGCCACGTATATTTTCTAATTTGTTTTCTTTTTTTCTCATTCGTTTACATTGTCTTTCTTTTTCTTTTGTTTTTCATTCTCTTTATTCTTAAATTGCTATTTACCATCTGTTGATGCTAAAACTTGAAGTTGTTGGATTATGTGGTCATTCTCGAGCAATTGATGCTAAAATCAGTTGGAGTGTATTGTGTTAAGTTAGAAAAATGAGTTTAGGTAGAATAAAAAAAACGAAAGTGCAAAAATTTCTTAGGCAGCCATTAGCGCAGCTTCAAGTTCGAATTGGGTTATCGCAAATGAACTCTGTTTTGAGTAGGTGATATTTCAAAATTCATAGCATCTTTAAGGAATTTATATCTAAAATTTAGGTTGATTTCATGAAGATATTTAAGATGAATTTGGTTGAAAGAAAGACAATCATTAACGAAGCTTCAAATATAAATTTTGGGTTATATCGCAAACAAACTCCGTTTCGAATGAGTGATATTTCAAAAGATCCAAAAAAATATTAAGAAAATCATATCTAAAAATTTGGATTGATTTCGTAAAACTTTAAGATGGATTTGATTGAAAATCAAATTTGAGGTTGAAGATGAATTTGATTTTCAAAGCTTTCTAAAATAGGCATTTTGTAGCACAATTATGACTATCCACTTTTTAATGGCCAAATTCCTAATTCCATTTTAAATATGACATTTCCAATTTGTTGCCGGAGTTCATTTTCATTGAGTATCTCTTTTTCCGATCCGGAAGGTGAGAAAGGTAATAGAAAATAAGAATAAAATAAAAAATAAAAAATAGTAATAAATACATTTAATAAAAATCATATTAAAAAGTATGTTTTTTCACTTTTTCGAAGAAAGTGAAATATACTCTCATTGCTAACTCAACGCTTAGAGAGGTATTTATTCTATTTTAAAAATATTTAGAGGACTAATAAAACTCAAGATAAATTTAAATTTATCGATGAAATTTTAGATATAATTTAAAAGATACTTATGCTTTATTCCATTTTAATTTAATAGAGGCTAAAACAATACTATAAAGTTCTATTTACATGCGTTCCTTGTCAGCTAACTTGAAAAAAAAAAAAGGTCAATTGATACGCTTAGATTTTCTGCCAAAATGTAAAAATTACGTAAGTGGCCACTAACGCAAAGCACCATCATTTTCATTGTACGTAATTTCAACTAAAGAAGATGGTGTGTCCATATAATATATAGCCTAATCCTTATCTTGCCGTGTATAAGAAAAAAATGTAAAATTTCATTTTCAGTCAAATATCATAATATAAATGAAATTAAAAATGTGAGTATTTTTTCATTTTCAAAATAAGTGCAATACTTTTATCTTTTCATATTATTTTAAATTAAGTATTGTTATATATATCAAGAAAAAATAAATTTTTTCTTGATATAATACCCTTATTTTAATATATGGAGTTTTAAATTATTAAAGAGTCACTTCTTTATTCAAGACATTTAATTAAGGATAAAATGATAAAATACTTCTTATTTTCTAGAAGTAAGTAATTTCTTAAGATGAGTGTTTAAGCTAAAATATCACTTATTTTGAAAATGAGAGAGTAAAACTATAGCTCCGATTGCAGAATGGTGTTTTCATGTTTCGTAAAATGGTAAAATACTTTTTATTTTCTAAAAGTAAGTAATTTCTTAAGAAGAGTGTTTAAGCTAAAATATCACTTATTTTGAAAAGAAGAGAGTAAAACTATTGCTCCAATTACAGTTTGGTGTTTTTATGTTTCGTAAAAGGTAAAATACTTTTTATTTTCTAGAAGTAATTTCTTAAGAAGAGTGTTTAAGTTAAAATATCACTTATTTTAAAAAAGAGAGTAAACTATTGCTCCAATTACAGTTTGGTGTTTTTATGTTTCGTAAAATGGTAAAATACTTTTTATTTTCTAGAAGTAAATAATTTCTTAAGAGGAGTGTTTAAGCTAAAATATCACTCAAATTGCAGTTTGGTGTTTTTATGTTTCGTGCACATTCTCATCGTAAATTTTCCGTTCCATGTTGATAACGGAAACCTTCAAACTGGAAAAAAGAGCCAACCAAATTAATTGTAAGTTTTATTATATTCTTAAGAATAAAAGAAATGAAAAGAAAAGGCAAAGAGGTCAATTTGAGTTGCTCACACAATCTCAAATTAGGTAATTAATAAACGCCCACTATGTTCAATGTCATATATTTAGTGAGTTTTTGGTCATGTTTTATTGTAAAATTTAAAATGAAAAAAAAATCTAAATGAAAAATGATATTTAAAAATTGAAGTTTTGTTTGACCGTAAACATAAATTAAATCTGTTTTTGATTTCTTATGGATAATTTTGGCATGAAAAAAAGTGAAAAATACTTTTTTATTATTTTTTAAATTCTTAAAAATTCTAAAATTCTCCAACCAAATATGATTTCCGAAGTTAACTCCAAAAAAAAGAAGTAAATAAAATAAAATTATGTCCAACGCCTCTTTACTTTATCCACTTTAATTTGGTCAGGCTTAAACAATACTATAAAGTTCTATTTACATGCCTTGTCAGCTAACGTGAAAAAAAAGGGGTCAATGGACACGCTTAGATCTTAGAGAGAATGCTAAGCCCCATTGACTAAAAGGAAAAGACTCAAATATGTTATTGAATTTTGAGAAAAAATTTATTTATGTTATTCGTTAAAAGTTTGGTTCATCTATGTCATTATCGTTTGAAAAAAACTCATCTATGCCATTATTTTTTAATTCCAATTTTGTAAAACCACTCATACAACTTTTAACACTTTTCTATTGAAGTTTTGAATCAAATATACACTTTTTGCTTCTTCTTCTTCTTCAAGAACACATGAAAAACATCAAGAACTTCAAATTTTCAACTTCTTCAGTTTTTCACAAAAATCACCTCAAATTTCAATAGTAGCATCCCTCCGAGCTAGATATCAAAACTCAATATCTTTTAAGCTCAAATTCAACTTAACCCAACAAGACACACTTAAAATTTCTTCAAAGTTTCAAAACCTTAACCTCCTTTAATGGTAGAATTTTCTTCATAACTCTAAATAACTTGAAATTTTGAACATAGAGTTTACAGAACAGAAGTAGGTCATCTGCAAAACTTAGTTGTATGGACTTTTGTTTTTTACATCTCGGATGGAACTTGAACTCACTTCTACCTCCTAGAGTTTTTAACAGCCTGGTAAGATACTCAATAGCTAGGCCAAATAGATAAGGAGATAAAGGATCTCCTTGCCTCACCCCTCTTTTAGCCTGAAATGGTTGGCTAGGGACTCTATTTATCAAGATAAAATATGATATTATCTTAACACACTTCATAATCCATGTTACAAACCTTGCAAGCATATGTATTCCAATTAGTACCTCCTTAAGAAAATGCCACTCCACATAGTCATAAGCCTTTTGTATATCAATTTTAAACATGCATCTAGGTGATATCCCTTTTCTTCCATACCCTTTGACTAACTCATGACTAAGAAGCACATTATTAGTCAGCACTCTCCCAAGCATAAAAGCAGCTTAGCTAGGATCCACTATAGAATCCATAACACTTCGAAGCCTATGTGTTAGCATTTTAGAGATTATCTTGTATATAGTAGTGCAACAGGATATAGGCCTATACTATTTGACTGAATTGGGATGCTGAACCTTTGGAATAAGTGTAATAGATGCTTTGTTGATAGGGAGATACATATCATCTAATTGGAAAAAATATAGTACAACATCAATTACCTGATCACCTATGATTGGTCATACCTAATTGAAAAAATATGCATTGAATACATCTCTCTTTGGTGCTTTGTTGTCATCAATCTCTTTAAGTGCCATCTACACATCTTCTTTTGTGAAAGATTGTACTAATCACAATTGTTGTGCCCTTGTAATAACTGGTCCTTCCTTGAATACTTCTGATTGAGTAGTTGTCATAGGAAAAGTTGTTTGTCCTAGGAGTTTTTGGTAGAATCCCATTGCTTCTCCAGTTATTGCACCTAGATACCTTATAACACTTCCATCTTCTCCTATGGTATGCAGTCCATACACTTCTGTGAATTTAAGTGTTATATCACTTTGAAACATATCTACCACGCCATGAATAAATTGTTCTGATGTCTCTACTTTGTTGAATTTTACTATACTAGGAATGCAGACAACCTAAATTCTGCCTCTGACATTATTTGTTGCATTAGTACTCCATTTCCATCCTAACATTACTTTCTATATAATTCTACTAGCTCTATACTCTCTAACTCTATGTTCACACAATGCTATAAGGTAAACTTTATTCCTTCTGATGAATAGCCTTAACTTTTTTTTCTTTGTCTCCTGGTTGAAGCCCCTTAAATTCCATGTTCCTAACATCCTTTATGGGGGGTTCAGGTGGTATTTCAGTGCTCCCTTCCTCTGTTACTCCACTATGTTTCTCAAATTCATATGCTCCTCCAATTCTAGTTGCATCAGTTATTACTTGTGCCCCTATTAACTGCAGTGATCCTTGTCTTTGTCTGCCTGATCTGTATCTTATAGTCTGTCATCCCTCTTGGTCTTTTGTTTTGTTGGTATCTGATACTACTTCTCCTCCTTCACTAGTCTGTTGTGTTTTACCTTCATCCCTATTCTGTCATTTCCCTTTTACTAGTGTAGGTCTACATTTCATTCTTTGCCCCTGTTAGAGCTGGGCGTTCGATATTCGGTTCAGTATTTTTAAAGTTCGGGTTCGGTAATTCGGTAATCGATAATTCAAATATATACCAAATACCGAACTTTCAAACTTCGGTTCGGTAATTCGATAATCGATAAATCAAACTTCGGTTCGGTATGATATTCGGTAATACCATACTTTTTTAATAGTTAATGTACAATAAAAATTTATCCGCATTTAATATTTACATTAATCTAAAGAATATATATCTTAACTTAACTTACATTTTTATTACTACACCATAATTAAGTAATATATGCATTTTAACTTACCGAATACCGAAATCAAAATTGCTCTGAAGCCACATTCTACGGAGGAGAAATGATATATCGTAAACAAAGAGAAAATAATTTATGAATAGATACAAAATAAAAAAAATATTACCATGTAATAAAAATGATGAAAAAGAGTGAAAACAAAAATCTCTAATATATCACACATAATTTTTATACATATGTTTTTCTTTGAATTATCCAAAAGCTCTATATCACTGCACTAATTATTAATTAGTTCCTGTAAAGATATGAAAGAGTTGAAATCTTTCGTTTTCAATGTATCTACTAAACAGTTTATGTAGATAAATGACGTGGTGAATCATGCAAAGTGAAATTAGAATTCTTAACCAATTGCATAAATTTGAAATTAGAATTTATAATTTTTACATGTACATGAATTTATATTTTAACAGTTATCCATAATGTACGTGTTTGAAAATGTGCATGTAGTATGGTGTAAACGTGAAAAAGTAGAAATGAAAATGGTAAGGGAAATGAAAAAATGAGATAGTTTCCTCTTACTAAACTCTTCTCTTTTTGGTAATTTTTCTTCTTTTTTTCCAGTTTTTTTGTATTAATAAAAAAAATTAAAAAATTAAAAAAATTCGGTATTCGGTATTTCCCGAATACCGAAATCGAAATACCGAATACCAAAACTGAAATACCGAATTTTATATTTCAGTACCGAATAACGAACTGAATTACCGAATATCGAATACCGAAATATCAAAATAGCTGATTCAGTTCGATAATTCGGTTTTCGATATTTCATGCCCAGCCCTAACCCCTGTACCTTCTTTATTGGTGGTGCAGATGGTTTATCTACACACGAAAGTCCTACCTTCAAGCATGTCCGACTATATGCTGGCCTCCACTCATACCAAACTTGTTGTTCCATCACTTTCCCTTTGGTATCTTGTATCTTAATCACCCTAGGTAGAGGTCTAGTGATATTCATTTCAACCAATATCGTAGCAAAACATATTCTATTTGCCTGAGTTGTACTTCATCAGCATATAAAAACTTTCCCAGGCTACTTCTAATCTTACTAAGCACAACAGAGTTTCAGCAATTAAGGAATTGTGTTTAGTATTTCCTCTTTAAAATTGAATTCATAATTCATAAATGTAGTTTTTTATGGTGCTGACACGTAAGATTTTTTACCTCTCCTATTATATATATATATATATATATATATAGTGAGAGAGAGAGAGATTGTAAAACCACTTGGTTTTTATAATATTTTCATCAATATAATACTATTGAATAATATTCATATCCTATATGCATGTGATAATAATTTTAGAAATAAAGTGTGTCGGACAAGTCACGAGATTAGCTGTCTCACACGAGCAATCGCCTCTTGCATCAGAGAATGTGAAGAGATGTTTTTCACTATCGTAATATGACTTTCTTTACATACCAGACAAGAATCTCTCTAAGAAAATGAATTTGAGGATCATTGACGAGAGAAACTCGGGTTAGACATTTAGAGGTGTCTAGACCAAGGTCTGTATGATGTTAGATAATTAAAAGAATGAGACACATGCACCAGTATAAGGTGAAAACAGCGTAGCACGTATTTCATTCCATGTGTGTTAAGAGATAATGGGTTAATGAAAGAATAATTTCTTCCTTCTTCGTTGTGTGAGACCCCGAAAAGCTAAATCAACTTTTCATAGGAATAACCTTTGACCTTTGATTGTTTCTTGAAGTTTCAATTAGTGTTGCTACTTTAGCATGTCACTAATAGCCATGAATGATTCGACAGTGCAGTGTGTGTCTATGAAAATAATTGAATTGGAACAAATATATTCGAGTGAAAAGAAAGACGATTAAATTAAAATAATGTAACTTGTATACACAAGTCAGTTATTACAGTAACCATATAGATGTCGAGTGTGATTGTGTATATAAAGTTAAACATAAACCCGAGTTCACCTCTTTAAGAAGATGAGGGATCAGATAAGTAACTACTGAAGTAGTGAATGAAGTTTGAGGTATTGTGAGTAATGGTTTCTTCATATAAGTAGCGAATTCTTTTCACATGTGATTGAATTCCTATGAGGGGCTTGTAAAACCTTATATGTAAACTCTTGATGCTCATAGGTCGCAAGAATTATTTGTCGTATGAATTGGATATCTAGTTGATGTCAAATCGGCTTGAGTCTTGTCTACCACGTGCGAAGTGGGAGATGCAGGTTATTTGGGTCGTTGATCGTGAATCGCCCATGTAGATCGACCTGATTTGACCTGACCCAATTCAAAATTTTATGAAACGAGATAAATACAACACACAAATTTGAAAAGGAGTTGGAACAATTACATAGTAACTGCTCCAACATAAACACTCTCCCCTCTTTAAATTGTGTGCTTAATCTCAAAAGCAAGATAGAAAACAAAAAATAAAAGAGAAGAAAAGAGAAAATGTTTCTTTTTGAAACATTGACATTAACATATCCAAGAACAGACATTTAGTTTGTGAAATCAAACTTTGTTTTCTTGAGATACGAAGTCAGATTTGGAGCAAATCTTTTGTTTCGTGAATTTCATTCCTCTGCAACAATTAAAGGTACACAAATCTTGTACCAAATATTTTAAAATCTTACATTATTAATATTAATAGTATTATTATTATTATTATTATTATTATTATTATTATATATTTGATAAAATTTTAAATAAAAATAAAATAAAACTAGAGCAAAGTTACTGACTGTGATTCCACCTCTGTCCAGTATGAGAAACTAAATAATCATCGAGAGAAGATTTTTTGTTCTTCCTTAGTCCAATCGAGATATATTTTATTATTCAATTGATGTAGAACGAAGACGCTTTCTGGGGAGGTGAGGGTCGTAGACATAATATTTAGATCACTTTGAGTTGAGAAGAAAATATATATATATATATATATATATATATATATATATATATATATATATATATATATATAATAGGATGACATATTCAAGCTAAATTAAGGGAAAAGATAATTGAGTTAGAGACAATAATCTAGGTAGAAAAATTGTCAGATTTTTTTTTACGCCGGACAACTGTCAGTGGAGAGGATATTTTTGGATATTTAGGTTATATTGGGGGCTTATTTTGTTCGGATATTATAACATATGGTATATTTAAATCTTTTCAAATAGTAAAGAAGAAAGATGATTATTTTTCTTATTATAATTATATTTGGTCGAAAGAGGACTTCAAAATGGAGGTAGCTGAAAATTGAACTTTGCAAATTGCAAGGGGAGAAAAGAAATTATATTTGACAAAGTGACTCGTGCGATAAATACTAAATGATGTCTTCATTAAAAGAACTTAGATTTTTAAATTTAACTAAAGTAGAGATCTAGTGGATTGAATCTTTATAATTTTATTTGTTAAGAAAATAAATGTCACATGGGATAAGGTTTAAAGCCTAAAAGTTTGATTATCAAAATGTTTGATTTTGCCTTCGGTGGATACGGGTAATATATTATTATTCAAAATTAGGTTAATGATACCAAACGCAAACAGTATGATGTCAATGAATTAGATATGAAGACCATAAAGTATCATTATTTAGTAGTTAAAAATGTTCAATTTCATTGGTAAGGAAAAAATGAGTTAATATGCAGTTTTTAAAGATTTTAACTGCCAATTTACCAAAAGACAAAATTCTCTTATACAAGAAGAAAACTTTCGACACTTTATCTATCTGTTTCATGATTTAAATTTTGTTTATTTGAGTAAAAAACTGCTTGCTACTCTGTGTTTAAAGCTTTAACTTTTGTGTATGAGATCGTGAGATCAAACCTACAACTCTAATTGCTATTTTATTTATTTTATTTTTGATTATTTAGAATCATTTCTCAACTTTAGGTGTCTTATTTATAATTTCAAAACAATGACATAAAATATTTTAATTAATTCATTTACTCCAAATTAAGATTTTACATTTATTTGAAAGAATCTTATATAAAAATCTTATTTATGAACTTGTTAATATTTTTTATTTGTTATTCAAATTTAATTTTAGTTGCTTTTCTTCCTTTTTAATGTAGATAGATTTCCGCACTTTAGTTGTCAACTTGTCATTAATAAACATCTATGTATTAAGGTACGATATAGCACTTCCATATTTCTAAAGAGTTCATTTCGTTTTATATTGGAGTTTGAAGTTAATTACAAGAATACCACAAAAGTCAATTATATGATGCAAAGATCATATAGTTATAATATTATTATTTTTTGTAAAAGAAGAGAGTGAATTTTTTTTTTACTAGGCACCTCCTTATTCTTAGTAAATTCGAACAAATTCAAAATTTTACTCTATAATTAAGAAGGTAATATTATATAATGAACCTCTTAAGATGCTACACTTTGTTTGATGAATAATAATTATATAGTTGAAAATATTTTTTTTGCATTGGATCCGATAATATTTTGCTGTTGTTTGCTTTTCAAATTTGTTACATTAATTATCACATAAACTATTTAGAATATAAATTTATTTAAAAAGAGTATTAGTACATTTGTATACTTAACCCATTCATTATTGATTAGTTATCCAAAAAAATATTGTACAATGTAAATTGTAATGCTTGGACATGGGCGACTTGTAACTAGTAATATAAGAGGAAAGACTGATCACTCAAGAATTTTCTTTTATGCACACACAATAAATCTTCATTTTGGTTATCTTTCATTTTACAAAGTTTGTAGTGATTGAAATAAATTTTAATTTTTTAATCATACGCTTAAACCCAATACTTTTAAACCTTTTTTTTTTTTACATATTTCAATTATTTATATAAAGTCCCTTGTTTGTGAAATCATTTGTAGATAAACAATTAAATCATTCCATTATGTTGATTGTTCATCAAGTTTAATTTGTACGTACTTCTCCCCTTTAAATATTTGGTTACTAATTACACTATAATTTTACTATGATTCATATCTTCTATAACAATACATGTGCATCGATCGCACATTTTCTATGTTCAAATACTAGTCTCATATAAAAGTCGAACAAATTAAATCATTTTAAAACGTGTTATGCCTTTTGAACAATATATAAACACATTAAATTTTGAATTACTCAAAATAAATTCAACACCTTTTGGAACTATCGATACCATTTCACCTTATAAGAAATAACTAATCTAACTTTTTAATTATATTTTGCTGAAATTAAATTAATCGATAAGAAATGATAGATTAATAATATGTACAAGAATTTTAGAGGTGACTTTTTTCACTTAGGGCAATCAAAGAAGAGTCGCCCTCCTAAACATGCCAGCGAGCACACTATATTCTTTAAGTAAAAAGGCGGAAAAATAATTAGCTTTATTGAGATTAGAAATAAATTGAGCAAATTGTGCTGGTTCTAATTTTAATTTATCAACTACGGAACCTTCCTCTCTGAAAACAGAGATACCAATATTAATAATCGGTCTGATTCCAAAATTTGAATAGGTCAACAAGTAATATTTTTTGAATTATTAATTAGTGTGAACAAAATTCAATTCAAAGGTTTGACCAGTTCTTTTTTTGAATCATTGACATTTGGAGCTGTTGGATTGTTTGGTGATATAGTACGTTAGTGAAGTAGAGGTCAAATGCCGCAGCCTTGTGCCAATTTGCACCCAAAAATATTGGTTATACAAGGGGAAAATCATCATTAGTTTGATTTTTTTTTATCTGATGATATGCGTATTGAAGCCTAATTATTTTTTTTTGTTTTCCACATTATATAGTGAAACCCATTTTCCTTTTTTGACTTTACTTTAAAAATTAGAAGTAATTATTTTTGAACTTTAATATTAGGTGATAATATTTTTTTCTTCTCTTTTTTATTATATGGTATGCTTACATAAGTGGAAGAAAAAAAGAGTAATGAAACATATAAGTTAATGACGTTGAATCGTTAATTAATGAGAAGAAGAAAAAAATTGTAGAACAAAAAAAGATGTGACTGTGTAAGTAGTTTCATTAATAAGATTATTTTTTGAATAATTATAAATAATTTTATGTACAAAATATAGCACATTTGTGACACCGGCCAGAGGTCGATGTACTCTTGCACATAAAAGTTTAAAACATATAAAATCATATCTATTTCGAAATTTAGTTACATCTTCCTTATGATTATTTTATTTGTAAACGTACTCAAATCTCATCAAGAACAACAAAATTAGGATGAAATATACTTACCACTTTCCTGATTAATGAAAATATTGACTGCACCTCTCTGTTTTATATAAAGTTAGACATAATTTAATTAATTCCCGTTAACTCATTTATTGAACCTTGTTACCCAATTCTTCATGCCTAGTAAAATCATTACTATTTTTTTTTAACTGGAAACTAAGGCATATACAAATTAGCATTCAATTGATTGTATTTACACAATGGTTTCTATCAGAGTCAAAAGAAGCAGTTTTTACACGCTTGAGTTTTGGCACCAATATTAGCCGCATTATTTTGATTAGGCTTCTCATTAGTTTATTATCTCACCTACCCATTGATAATAGAAAAATATGTGGCAACAAAGTTGAGGAGTCACTTTCTAACACGGGGTCAAGACCACATTCATTTGGAATATACTTAATGGACTTTAGAAAGAGGCATGTGGGATATATTGAAGAAACTAATAGGAAAAAGAGGGGGAAAAGAAGAGGAAAAGGGTGGTTAGCCCACAAACATTTGATATATAAGTACTCAAGACATATGAACAAAATTCACACAGAAATTGGTTTACCATTCTAAGCAAACACACACAAAAAAACTTATAAATTTGTGCTTCACGAGAATGGGTAGCCTCACATTTGAAATGGTACGTACTCTTCATGTTAATTACATCAACAAACAACTCACAATTTGTTTGATTCCAAAAGCTATTTTTTTGCAAAATATTGCAATATATAGCGCTATTATTTTTAATCCATATATAATATTTAAGCACCTAAAAGAAACAATGTGCTATCTATTAGCTATACATCATAGAAACGGTCCCTCGTTAGAAAAAATATATTTTTATTTACTTAATTATATCTTATATTGGATTATGATACTTGACAGGATTTTGAGCCATCAGCGATAACACCGAGAAGTTTAGCAAGGCGAAGATTGTTTCCGAATGGGGAAAACAAGAAACAGAAGGTGGCACCCCCAGGGGAAGGGCCAAGGAAGAATTTACAACTTGAGGTGATGGAGCCTGGCTTGAAGAATGATGGTCCCTCTTTGGACACTATCTTGGTCAATTATTTAGACACACTTACCCAAAGAGTCAATTTTCATTTAGGTAAATAGTTTTTTCTTATTGCTCTGGGTCTTTGCACCAATTACACACTAAATCAACTCTTTTCTTCATATTCTTTCAGGTTATCCGGTGAACATATGCTATGATCACTATGCAACTTTAGCACCACTTTTGCAGTTTCACCTAAACAATTGTGGTGATCCTTTCCTTCAAAACACTGTCGATTTCCATTCAAAAGACTTCGAAGTGGCAGTTTTGGATTGGTTTGCACAACTGTGGGAAATTGAAAAGGATCAATATTGGGGTTATGTTACCAATGGTGGTACTGAAGGCAATCTACATGGTATTTTGTTAGGGTAAGTTGATATTTATGACACAAGTATATAATATAATAAATCCTATTATTTCGGTGCTCTTAAATATATTTTAAATATTATTTTTGCAGGAGAGAGCTACTTCCTGATGGAATATTATATGCGTCAAAAGACTCTCACTATTCAGTATTCAAAGCTGCAAGAATGTATAGAATGGATTCGGAAACAATCAACACATCAGTAAATGGAGAGATGGATTATTCAGATTTAAGAGCAAAGTTACTTCAAAACAAGGACAAACCAGCAATTATAAATGTCACAATTGGTATGTTATACCTACTCCAACCTCTATCATTTTTCTTCATTTTTCTTTTATGGACTTAGTCATCTTACAACGTTATCCTTGATGGTTCTTTTAACTATAGGAACTACCTTCAAAGGAGCTATTGATGACCTTGATGTTATTCTTGAAACACTCAAAGATTGTGGTTATTCACAAGATATGTTTTACATCCACTGCGATGCAGCACTATGTGGTCTTATGGTCCCTTTCATAAATAATGTGAGTTTCGTTTCTTAGTTCTAATTACAAACTTTTGAGTAATTTTGAGAGAGACATTCTAATAATTCTTTATGCAATTTGAACAGATGATTAGTTTCAAAAAGCCAATTGGAAGTGTCACAATTTCTGGTCACAAGTTTTTGGGATGTCCAATGCCTTGTGGTGTTCAAATAACAAGAAAAAGCTACATCAATAATCTCTCAACAAATGTGGAATACATTGCTTCTGTGGATGCCACTATTTCTGGTAGCCGTAATGGTTTAACTCCAATTTTTCTATGGTATAGTTTGAGTGCCAAAGGTAAAATTGGCCTACAAAAAGATGTTAAAAGATGCCTCGAAAATGCCAAATATTTGAAAGATCGTCTTCAACAAGCAGGGATAAGTGTAATGGTAAATGAACTTAGCATCATAGTTGTACTTGAAAGGCCTCGTGATCATGAATTTGTCCGTCGTTGGCAACTTTCATGCGTCAAAGATATGGCACATGTTATTGTTATGCCAGGCATCACACGAGAAATGCTTGACAATTTCATCAGTGAACTAGTGCAACAAAGAAAATTATGGTACCAAGACGGAAAAACGGAGCCTCCTTGTGTTGCAGATGATATTGGTGCTCAAAATTGTGCATGCTCTTATCATAAGATTGACTACATTAGCCCTTAGAAGACAAACAAGACAAGATTATCCATAAAAATGACATTGATTAGAGCTCTAATTTGCTTATATGTCTTCCATAAAAATGACATTGATTAATTCTTTATGATGATTTTTTTGATTTCCCACATTGAAAATGAATTGTATACCTCATTGTACTACTGGACCATACAATTGTAATATTTTTTAATATAAAAGTTCCAATACTCTTTTATGATCTTTATTGTGTAGAATTAATTTACCCTTAATTTATAATTGGAACAAGATTATACCTGATGCAAATTGAAATGCGACATACACACACATACTGGCATGTGTATATCGATCACCATGCTGGAATAGTTGATATATTTGAAATATGTACTGCGTACAGTTATAATCTCTTCATCTATAATTGCTTTGGAACCTCCTTAAATTATATTCAAGCAAATTAAAATATATCTGGCTAGATTCTTTTGGGGCTAATGTGAATTATTTCAAAAGAAGAAGTGGGAGGTCTTGAATTAAAAAGATGAATGATACTTGATATTATTAAAATGGGTGTCAAATGGGGGGTTAGGTTGGAATTGAGAATATTAAAATGGGTTGAAATAAAAATCGGATTGGGTCATGACCCGTCCAAATTTACTTTGGGCTCAATTGAGCTAAAATTTGGGTTGGGTCATGACCCGCCCAATTTGACCCGCTTAATCTCAACAATTTTAACATCTTATTATTTACCTTTTATAACCACAATTTGAATTTCAACTCAAGAAAATAAAAATAAAAATTCACAAATGAATAGATTAATCCTAAAAGATACAAAATAGGTAGTAATTCACACCAATGCAAATAAAGAGCCTTAAAACGGGTTAAAATTGGAGATTAAGTTAGGTCAATTGAAGATTTTTTTAAAATGGGTTAAGTCTTGAATGACTTGATATTGAACTCAATACAAATTATCTTGAACCCAACTCATAAAAGTTTGGACAGATTAAATGAATTACCTATATTTGTGATCATTTAACGGCCGTAAGTGATATTATTGATAGTTGTGCTATCAAAAGACGGCGAAGATTAAGAATATGTCAGTCCTTATGGACTTAATAGAGTTATTTATACTTTAAAAAAAAAAAAAAACCTCTCTATAGAATCATTCATGTTTGGGACCAGTTTATGCTCAACATAAATGTAATTTTTAAGAAGATAAGGTTACCCGTGCCCCCTCCTTTTTTACTCTTTTTTAGTTCCATAATAAATAGGGAAAATTACCCTTTTACACATGATATGATGCTATATTTACTTTTATTCCTTTTTACATCAAAAAATTTTCAAATTTCCTCTTTTTCCTTTCTCTCTCTATACCTCACTGATACATCCGCCTCTTCCTTCATTTTTGCCCTAATTTGCTCTTGTTAATTTATACTCTTCAACGGTTAATCAATTTCAAGGTTCCAATTAAGGTATATTTTAATCTTTCCTTATATGGAATTTCACTTCATCCTCATTCAATCTGATTTCTCCTAAAATTTGTATATTTTGATTTCTTCTGAAAATCTTTGAAAAATCTTCTAAATTTTTATCATTTGCTTTCTTCTGTAAATCTTTCTATTTTTGTTTCTCATACCTTCAATGATACATATGGAATCCGTTCATGGTCTCAAACAGTCCAATAAAAATTAAGGAATTCTTGTTTCTCCTGTTTCTGATTCGTCTTGGGAAGGTTACGACGAAGTTAGATCCAAACATCGTAACGATCCAGCAGTGATGAATAAGCTACGTGAGAAATTGAAGTCAAAACCTACAGTTAAACATGCACCCAAAGAAATAGACAACAAGATTTAAGGGGTTACAACACGCCCTAATCTCCCAAAGGTATGGGTTCAATTAAGTTTTTTGTTTTAGAATGAAAATTTTGTGAATGTTTTAATGATTCTGATACATATCATTTATGTATCAGATACATAATGTCTTTTTAAAAGGAATTTTTTTGGAGATTTACTATTTCTGATACATCATGTTTAAGTGTCAGTTTCTGTTGTTTTAAGTTTTAATGATTCTGATACATATACATTTATGTATCAGATACATAATGTCTTTTTCAAATGCAATTTTTTGGAGATTTACTATTCCTGATACATCATGTTTAAGTGTCATTTTATGTTGTTTCAAGTTTTAATGAAGCTGATACATATCATTTATGTATCAGATACATAATGTCTTTTTCAAATGCAATTTTTTGAGATTTACTATTTCTGATACATCATGTTTAAGTCTCAGTTTCTGTTATTTCAAATTTTAATGATTCTGATACATCTACATTTATGTATCAGATACATAATGTCTGTTTCAAATGTAATTTTTTGAGATTTACTATTTCTGATACATCATCTTTAAGTCTCAGTATCTGTTATTTCAAGTTTTAATGATTCTGATACATCTACATTTATGTATCAGATACATAATGTCTTTTTCAAATGCAATTTTTTAGAGATTTACTATTTTTGATACATCATGTGTAAGTGTCATTTTCTGATGTTTCAAGTTTTAATGAATCTGATATATCTACATTTATGTATCAGAATATAATATATAACTGTTTCTGATACATCTTCTGTATGTATCAGAATCTCATCTCATGCATCAGATATTTTAATGCATATGATACATCGTATTTATGTATATAGTTCAAGTTGTATTTAACCATTTTCATGTCAATGCAGGGAATGAAATACGTCATCAAGAAGATCCCGTCCCACCCATTGAGATTCGGAACGGCATATAGGGCTAATTTTCTTGATGATTTTGAATCATCAATAGGTGAAGAAGGTATAAAGTTATTTAGGGAATCCATATTTGGTCACTACTTAGATATGCCAAACTGCAATTTTCAAAGGCAAATCATCAAATGCCTCTTACTTCTTGAGGTAGACCAAAAAAACAAAGAAGAATTGCACATTCGTCATGTGCAGGGTAATATACTACGATTTACAATAAATGATTTTGCCATCATTACTGGTTTGCGATGTACCGATAATATCAATGACTTTCGGTATTTTGATGACCAAACAAGTAGATTATTGTCTTTATATTTTCCTGGTGCCAAAAATGGGGTCAACAAAGCTCGTTTTGTTGAGCGTTTTCTAGTTGGAGGATGGAAAACAAACGAAGACGCTTTTCAGATGGTCATTCTTTATTTCATCCACACTTTTGTTTTTTTCTCAACTAGGTGATGCACCTATATCTGTTGATGATTTTAAGATGGTAGAAGATGGTAGGTATGAGCAATATCCATGGGGGAAAATAACATTTTCAAAATTGATAAAAGGAATGTGTTAGGAGTTTTCAAATGCCAAACAAATATATCGTCTAGGCGGCATGCCATACGCTCTAAATGTTTGGATATATGAATGTGCATCTCAAGTTCCCTCTGAAATTACTGTAAGAGTGGGAAATAAAATTCCCAGAATTCTTAACTGGCGTGTTGTTGCCGTGAAGCCAAAATTTGAGACCTTCATGTCTACCATCTTCAGTGAGGTACATGCTTTGAATATTATTCGTTTATGCACTGATTCATTATACATAACATCTAAGATACATTATATATTCATGACCTTGATACATTATAATTTGATTCATAAAGTAGATGTATCAGCTCATATACTTATGTATCAGGATATAAATGTATCAAGATATAATGTATTTGATACATATACTTTATATAACCTTTCTGATACATATAATTGTATGTACCAGAAACTCATTTATCAGTATTTACAGCTCATGAAAACTCTATCTTATGTATCAAATTATAATGTATCTAGAATTACATCTCATGATACATCTGCATTTATGTATCAGATAATGTTGTTTTTCTATCAGTTTCTCATGTTTGAAGGATTAATGTTTCTGATACATCATATTTATGTATCAGCATTAATATGTATCAAATATTCAATTGTTTTCTGACAATCAATCAATATTTTTTACAGTATCCATGCTCCAACATTGTCCAATCTCAATATGAAATGGAATCTATTGTCATTCATGGCAGCCAACAGAAACCTGAAGCTTCAACATCGGCTGCCAAGGTCAATTTCAGAAAATCTCATGAAGTCCCCGGATTTGAGGACTTTTCAACAACACCACCCACAGAATTATTAAAAAGATCCAGTCATGTCGCTGATACATCTTCTCTACCTTCTTCCAAAAGAATGAAGACTTCCCCTGTTAAAAAGCCAATTCAAGTAGAAACAGCCAACATGCACAAGGATTTCATACCACCAAATGAATCAAAAAAGCCTGTTTCTCCTGAAAATGTACCAGGGGCGAAGTCAGTTGTAGGAGGTGAATCTTTCGATCATTCGGATCAAATTATTCATATGCAATTCAAAGCATTGAAGAAATCCATAAAGAAGTCTCTAAAGAGATACGTAAGTTATTACTTTAAGATGTATCACATACAATATACTTTTAATTAGGTGATACATTCTGATTTTTCATATTCATGTATCAAGGTTGACCGAAAGTTCAAGCGTTTGGAGAATAAAATTGATTCAAATCACATTGATTTTTTGAAAGCCATCAACGGTATGGCGAACCGAATGACTAGCACATCATCTCAAGTTAAAACAGATGATTTTGATCAAACATTCCATGTGGTTGAACAACAAGAAACACCTACTGGATTGGAGGTGCACAATTTTGCAAATAAATCTGACCCACCCCAACAAAATGACCAATCTAATATCCAGGAAGATATTAAGGTACATACATCATGTAATATTTGATATTTATTCTTTTAAACTTCTGGATACTTTTCATTGTCATGTATCAAATGTAAATGTTATTATGTTTTCAGGGACCTGAACCATCCACCATGGTAAAACAGGTGGACAATATATCAGAACAAAACATTTCAGCAGATATTCCAGAATTATTTGATCAGCAGGTTTATTCTGATACATTAAAGGTAATGTATCAGAAACAAATTGATGAACAATTTGATGCTATATATATATTGTATAAGCTCAACCTCTTTATATATATATATATATATCTAGACATTTAGTACATATATATTATAAGTAAATGTTATTATGTTTCCAGGAAGATGAATCATCCGTCAAGATACAAAAGGTGGATGATGTATCACAACATAACATTGTAGCAGATGATGTATGATATCAGCAGATGTTTTATTAAGTAATTGGTTTTTTAAGATAATGTATGATATCCGTAGTTTTTTATTAAGTAATTGTTTTTTTAATATTTGTAGGAACCGAAAACATTAATTTTTACACCACAATTGAAGGATGTATCAGCACACCAAATGGAACCACAAAGAGCAGATACTGATCAGCTTATTGCTGATTCTGATACATTATAGGTAATGTATCACATACATTACTGAGATAAAGTCAACATTATTAAGTTTTTTAATGACGTTATACATTACATGTAGAACACTGGAAAGAAAGATACAAGAGTAGCCGATGATAAAACTGACAAAGTAGAAGAGCAAGTTGAGGAGATTGAAAAAGAAAAAATCAAACCAAGCACATCGGAATCCAATACTTCAGCACCATTTTCGACCGAAACTCTGGATGTGATAGATACTTTAATATACGGACTTCCATTACCAGCCATGCCATTGACAGCTGTTAATCATGAGCAAGTTCAGGATGAATGTCTATTACGCGATAGCCAGCTACCAACCACTCTTTCATCAAAAGCCAATGTATTGTCTGACGATGCGAAGACACCATTTCGAAGAAGCAGGATTCCTTCAAAGATCTTACAGTCGCCGTATCTTTCAAACTTTGGGTCGAGTGAAAAGGGAAAGGAAAATTTGTCAGTTGTTATGCATCAGACACACCCTTTTGAAGGTTTTGGTATATGCTATCATCCCCCATCCGAGCTTGTCACAGACTACTCTCAATGGATATATAAAGGACTACTAAAATCGCATGGCAACAAGTAAGTATGATATATTCAACTTATACCCATACAAGTTGTGTATTATATTTGTTATGTTATTAAACTACAAGCTTCCATTCAGGAATTCAAAGGAGGATCATTACAGATCTAAGTGCTCTTCATTCGGCTTTGAAAAAATGGACTTTGTAGTGGCATTTCCTAAAGATAAGAACTGGTTCTACCTAATGTCACAGCCGAACAGATGCTGGGACGATGAGGTAAAAATTTCATCATAAATAATATGATACAACTCATACTTACTACCTGATACATACAGATTAATGTATCTGATACATACATAGATTAATGTATCTGATACATACATAATCTGATACATGATGCTTGTTGTTATATAACTAATACTTTCTTAAAATGTGCAGCACATCGATGTAATATTTTACTACCTTCGGAAGAAATCAAAGATGTAGTTGAGCAATCAATATCGATACACAACGACAAACTACATTTTCAAAATTTACATCGAATATGCACACACACGCTACTATCACCTTCCACCTAACATTTCTACACAAGAAGATATGGCAAGGGTCACTATTACAGCTCATCACGAGAGATCCGTGAAGAACATAATAAGAGGTTTCTCAATACCAGCCAGTTTGCCCTGGCATTTGGTAGATGAGGTATACATTCCAGTAAACTGCGACAGGGATTTTCATTGGGTTCTTGCGGTAGTTGTGTTGAAAGAGAGGTTGATACGTGTGTATGATTCATCGCCTAGATGAAGAAGTAGCAACCATTCCCTAGAGATCCAAAAGATAGCAGCAATGCTACCAACATACCTGCAAGATAGTGGTTTCTTTGACAACAACGAACGTACTGATTGGTCGTCTCTTGATTCATACAAGGACAAATCAACCGGTAACATGCTTGAACCACATCACCCATTTGCAGTTGAGTATGTTGAAGGAATTGCGCAACAGGGAAGTGACAGCTTGTGAGTATTAACAATTATGTATACCTAAATCATTCATATGTCAATTTTACTTTTTTTAAACTTGTGTATTCCTTTCTTTGCAGGGATTGTGGATTTTTCCTGGCCATTTTTGCTGAATATCTTAGTGATGGAATTTCTATTCCAAATACTGGACTAAACGTTGAATTCTTCCGTTCAAGATATGCCGCACTCTTATGGAGATATGGTTGTCAGAAGGCCATGGATGGTTATGTTAGCGATAACGACGATCCAAAAAAACCTAGGAGAGACATCTCTCCAAGCCAAGGAGAACTGATTGATGTCCAATAGTTTTTTTTATAGTAAATATTTTAAGTGTTTCTGCTACTTTTAATTTATCTGATACATAAACTGTAATGTATCAGATTTAGTATGTTTTAATATTTCCATATATCAGATTTAGTATATTTTTCTCTGGTGTCAAACTCGAATATAAAATCAAAGTTTATATTTTATATTCTACTGTATCAAACTTGTATCGAGTATAATATTCATAAGTGTCACATTTTGTGAATTCTGATACATATTATATGTGTATGAGATTTTCATGAATCAAGATTTATCTATTATGATACATCATGCACATGTATCAGATTCTCATTTCTCAACATTTAATGATTCCGATACATTAATTTTTTGCATAAGAATTCCATGTCTCAAGATTTAACATTTATGATACATCTTGCTTATGTATCAGATTCGCATTTATCAAGATTTACTGCATATGATAATCTACAACCTATATCAAATAAGATCTTATGTATCACCCACAACTCTTGTGTAATTATGGTTGTCGAAAAGACAAGAATGGTTATGTTTGGGAAAATAACGATCCAAAAAATAAACTATGTGAGATTTCATTAATCCAAGTCAAGGAGAACCGATGGACCTCCTGTATTTTATTTAAAAAAAAATTGTAGCAATAAAATGTACTAATCTTGATACATATCAACTGAAAAAAGATTTTTATATTTATGTCACGTGTCAAACTCAAATATAAAATATAAAAATAAATGTTATTATATGATTCAAATAGAATGTATACCGAGATACCACAAACATCATATCTATTTAGGAATGAAATTACAAGTCTTTTTGTTGTGGCCTTCGTGGCCACAACGTCCACAAGAATTTGTGCTACTTGTTATCTTCTCACTAGCAAACTTTTTTCTCCCTTTCTTTGGTCTTCCTGGCATCCTTTTGTATATTGGCGGCAAGACAAATTTTTCTAAAATTTCCTTCGGACCAGTCCAGTCTTTCTTATCTGGCATTGGAACCATTGGTAATTCGTAAGTATTTGCCAACGCCTCTGGTTTGTAGTAATCAGAACAGTATGGGTGCAGGTCAGTAATGTTCTTGCTCTTCAACACTGCAATTGCATGTGGACATGGTATCTCATCTAGTTGAAATCTACCACAAGTGCATGTTTTTCTCTCTAGACACACAATGTATCTTATACCTAATTCGTAAACAGAATAAAGATAGTCTAATGAAGCAACAACCTGCAGGAATTATATTTCAAATATATGTATCAGTACTCCTTCTTCACATACACAACTATGTATCAGAACTGATGTAAAAGGGTAATAATTATCACAGGATATACATAACAGATGAATCAACAGCCAGCAAGAAATAAATTTCACATATATGTGTCAGAAAGTATGTATCAATTACAGAAATGATGTATCAGAACTGATGTATCAGTATATATTTAAAACATGTTATGTTTATATGTGTCAGTACTTATGTATCAACTACATATTTGATGTATCCGAATTGATATATCAGTGTATAATGAGCACAGGCTATACCTGAATGACGAAGCAACAAACGGATATAAATAAACTTCACATATATCTATTAGTACTTATGTATCATCTACACAACTAATGTATCTACACTGATGTATCAGTATATATTTAGAACATGTTATGCATAACTGATTAATCAACAGCCTGAAGGAAAATAATCTTTACATATATGTATCAGAACTTATGTATCAAATGTAGAACTTATGTATCATAATTGATATTTCATTATTTAATTAGCACATGTTATACATAACTGATGAATCATCAGCCACCAAGAAATAAATTTCACATATATGTATCAGAAAGTATGTATCAATTACAGAAATGATATATCGTGTACCAGAACTGATGTATCAGTACATATATGTATCAGAAAGTATGTATCGTGTACCAGAACTGATGTATCGGTATATATGTATCAGAAAGTATGTATCGTGTACCAGAACTGATGTATCAGTATATATGTATCAGAAAGTATGTATCGTGTACCAGAACTGATATATCAGTATATATGTATCAGAAAGTATGTATCGTGTACCTTCATTCTCGAACACTTGATCGTGTTTGAAACTAGGATATCTTCGAATTTTCTACCCAAAGTATGTTTTGTATAAGATGCTATTTCCCTATTTTTGCAGTTCCAAGAATCAAATTACATTCTCATTTGCTCCAAAAAGTTAATTATAGGCAGCTCTCGTGCTTCAACAAGACATCCATTGATACATTCTGCGATGTTAGAAGTCATCATTCTACCCCTGTTGACAGTGGCATGAACCCTTGACCACTTTTCGTATCCTGCATTTTTTAAATATTGTGTCACCCGTTGATCGATTCTTTCAACTTTGGCCATTAATTTATCGACTTCATTTTTTTGGTATGCCTTGGCCATTGAATAGAAGATGTCACTTAGTACAGCTTTGCTCCTTCTATATTTAGTACACACATTTTTCCATATATGCCATATGCATGCAAAATGAGGAACATTGGGAAATACCATGCTTACACTCTTGATTATGCTTTCGTTCCTATCTGATACAACACACATATTGTCCCTCTCACCAAATGCATTCTTGAAATTCTGAAAAAACCACGTCCATGATGCATCATTTTCCGTATCAACAATACCATACGCCAACGACAATATGCAACTTAATAAATCAATAATAGCGATACAATAGTTATTAGAATTCATCAGAATCACAACAAACGTGAAAAATGAGATGACACACTATTATTCAATAAGAAACAGTATAAGAAAGTAATACCTGCCCCATCAAGTGTGCTAGCTGATACAAACGTCCCTTTATAAGGTCCATCAAGATGCGCACCGTCAACAACAACTACTGGTCGACAAAACTGAAACCCCCTCATCAAGGGCCTTAACGCTATGAACAAATACATGAACTCATCAGTTGATGACTTGTGCATACTTATGTACGAATTTGGATATACGGTTTTTAGAATATGTATGTATACAGGCAGTTGTCTATATCCATCAGTAGGTTTTCCCCTTAACATCTCCAAAGCATGCTCTTTTGAACGTCATGCCTATTGATAGGTAATATCAATTCCATACGCTGATTTAATATCCTCTCGTATATCATTAGGGGTGAGAATTCTCTTATGATTAACCAATTTAGGTGCTGTGAATGCACTAACAAAAGCCTTTGTAGCATGAACTTTGTTGAAAATTCTATCTCTCAGTGCACATGAATGTTCACTATTAAAATATCTAACTTTGAATATATCAGATTTTTTCCAACATGAAGCTTTCATTCTCCAACAACAGCCGTCTGAAAGGCATACTAACACATAACTGCATTTGTATAAAAAAAATGACATGTATCATACCAATATTTTTTCATATATAATATCAACAAATAAAGTGACATACTGATAGGAAGTGTGTCAACGTATGTACTTGATACATTCTTCTTTGTATGTATTATGGAAAAAAAAGCATCTGATACATAGAGTCATATGAATCTGATACATACTGACAGCATTATTACAATTTTTTAACTGAGTTACAGAATGGAGTTTTGATGTATCATGACAGGAAAAAATAATTTTTTTTAAGAATGTATTAGATACACACATTCATATGTATCTGATACATACTGTTGGATAATATCCAACATCAAAATTTCCAAATGCAGAATATGCGCATACCTTTTACTGTCGGATCTTTTAACCTTGAAATTAAATTCATTATTGATTTTGTATTTGGCCATTACATCAACTAGAGTTGTTTTATCCTTATAGAATTGATTCTCCTTCACTTCCGCACCATTTGTATCAGCTATGTAGTTTGTCAAATCCAATTCTGCTATATAACAATTTGCGACATTACCAGATTCTTCTAAACCAAAAATGTGGGACTCATTCGCTTTTGATTCGGCACAAACGATTGCTCCAGATGTACTGTCGAATGATTTTATCTCACATCTTTTTATATTAGAGCTTGATATGCAGAGGGGATAATTTACGAAACCAGGCTCTTTCTTCTTCAACTCTATGTAAAGATTAACACCCATATCATTACGAATATAAATTGGCGACGAGTTACCTTCAACTATGTATCGGATTTCAATATTTTTCTCTATTCATCCACACTCAATTCAGCAGCGATTGCTTCTTTTAGATTTGAGTAAGATACATTATCACCGACAACGATTCCATCACTTTTGTATTATTCATAAGTAATATCGGATTGCCAAACTCCAGAATGTTTCAGTAGTATCGGGATATTCATATCGATTAATTGATGAAACGCGAAGTTTGCTTTGAATTGATGCTCTGTTGTTTTAATTGGAGTCGATGCTCTGACTTTTGGCTTCAAAATTCATGTACATAACTGTCGCCTTCTTTAACCAATTAATCTCATTAATTAGATCAGTAATTGATATAAAGAGCCAATCATACCTTATCTCAATCTTCTATCCATAAATACCTGATGTGCATTAACTATTCTATAACTAAAGTTATGTATCAGATACATAACTTATGTATCAGCAAAAGTGAAAAAATAATTGAAATCAACTTCGGTATGAATTGATGCTCTATTTTTTCCATTCAAGACGACACTCTGTTTTTTGGCTTGAATCTTCATGGACATAACAATTGCTTTTTTTAACAATTGATGTATCAGATACATAACTTATGTATCACCAAAATTGAAAAAAATTGAAATCGAAGTTGGTTTGAATTTATGCTCTGTTTTTTGGCTTGAATCTTCAAGTATACAATCGTTATTTTTTTAACCAAATTAATCTCATTAATTAGATCAGTAATTGATTTAAAGAACCAATCATCCCTTATATTAAGATACTATCCATAAATAGATGATCTTCATTAATTACTCATTAGATAATTGATGTATCAGATACATCACTAATGTATCAGAAAAGTTGAAAAAAGGGGATATCGGGTAATTTTGATACAATGAGGGATGTATAGTAATTAGACTTTTTCATTATGGGATTTAGGTAAAGTTTACTAATAAATAATATAGAGCCCAGTTTGGATGGGCTTATAAGTTGGTCAAACCAACTTATAAGCCTTTTTAGCTTATTGTGGTGTTTGCCTAATGTTAACTTTAAGCGATAAAGTTCTTAAAGTCAGCCAAAAATAAAAAGTTAGGATTCCTAACTTGTTTTTTCTAAGTGCTTAAAGCCATTTTCTTTGACCATAGAAATTATTTTTATATCCCTTATATTTTAACTAAATTCCCAAACTACCCTTTTTATTCTTTTAACCCTAAAATTCATGTCATTTTCCTCATTTCTTCGGCATAAGCACTTTTATCCAAATACTCAACTGCTTATTTATAAAAATACCTTTCAGCACTTCAAAGTTCTAAAAGCATTTCATACATAAAAATTATTTTTTTAAGCTCATCCAAACGGGCTCATATATACCCGCAACCCAATATATTTTCTTGTACAAATTTTAAGTGCTTTGTTGTGATTCTAGCATACTTGGACCTTGTAATACTCATCTGATCTTTTGAAGTTTAGTAACTCCAATTGTATGAAGCAAATGTTCGTCTATAATAGGATGAGACTTCACCATGTTTCTTGGCAAATTAAGTTCCACGTCACTTCAAGAAGACAAAAATGCATACACATTTCTTCTAACGTTAAGTTTCGTAGTTCATACGTTAGATATATACATTTTCAATTTAGGACTGTCAAGTAAAAAGTTTATAGGTTGCTTGTTTTTTTATTTCTCAATCGATATTCGATATTCGTATTGAAATTTCAACTAAATTTGAATCATTCACTACAGAGTCTATTTGAGGATGACGCTCCGAATCAAATTTTCTATATACTCATTGCTCGAACCAGGGCTGCTTGCTTTTAAATTGTCTAAAGTTTTGTTTTAACAAGCATAACTTCAAATCCGCACGTCAGACGTTTGTAACTTCAGACTTTGCCTTTTTCAACATTAGTCCTATAGGTTTAGAGTTAATTTTGAAATGACTAGACTTACAAGAATTATAAATTTTAGTCACAGTTTAAATAAGGTTCTTAAAAATCAACTACTAGACTTGGCATTTTTCAGATGATCTAGCGCTTAATTGTTCTGGCTAAATATAAGGTCAATATAAAAAAATTGGATAATTCAATATAAGTCCCAAATATAAAATTGAACTTATTTTAAAATTAAATCTGAAAGCTAAATCGTCATACAAATTAAAAAATCAAATTTCAAATTTGCCTAAATTAGGCAAAAGATGCGATGGAAAAAAATAATCATTATTCAACTTCTTATGAGTAGCATCTTTAAATCATAATTGGTGAGAACAGAGTATAAAAAAATAAATTAAAAGAAGGACTAATTCAACGGTTGACTCGTCGTGCCTTTGAAAAGTTCCGGCGATTTTTCTCCGCTGACCAATTCTATAATATATAATTAACGTTTAATTGGTTTTCTTTTTTCTCAATTATTGACATTTGGAGCTGCATGTTTGGTGATTCATAGAGTGAAGTAGATTCCACTTGTTTGGATTCCAAATGAAAGCTAAATATTGGTACACAGGGGAATTTTCTTGCTACTACTACTATTTTTCTACTGGTTAAAAATCAATCTAGTCTATTATAATCCTAAGAACATGAGTTTAAGTCATCAAAAAAAAGTGTGGAATCTTTCGAGTGAGTTAAAAAAAACTCGTCTATTGATTTTACTGTAAAAATTAAATCCATCCTCTAATTTTGAACAATAAACAGTATCTTCCTCTTATCTCAATTGGGTTTTTTAAAATGCATATATATGCTATTATACTTATCTTCTTTTTTCTTTTTTGATTTACCTTTTCATATCATATTTTTTTCCCCTTTTGCATTGTATGTAGTGGGCCTACGTATGGAGCAAATAAATCTTGTGAAGTAAACAATTTAGTAATCGAGCAAACGTTAATAACGTTGAATAATGAATGAGCAAATTTTCTTTTAAAAAATAGAATAAAAATAATTGAATTATGTCAAGTCATTTTGTTCTTGAGAATAAATATAATGTAGTACATAGTTGTATATACAAAATATCATATTTTTTGGCGTGAGAAGTAGATGTAGTAATTATACATAATTAATATGCCTCTCTTATATATAGATATAGATAAAAAGGTAGAAATATAATCAAATTGTCACGATCCGAATTCGGGTGTGATGACACATGTCCTTCCCCACCGGACAAATCAGTCTAAAACCCAACATTAACGAAAAAGTAAAGTGGAAACAGTCTAAATAAGTAAATAATAAACAAAAACGAAAGTCTTTCAACTTAAATACCCCTGAAGATTGATTGTCACATGTACAAGCCACTAAAATAACAAGACGGAAATAAAAGTACTAGTCTTAATATGTCGTCAACTCTCAAACAGAGTCAAGCATAAAGAGACAGGAAGGGCGAGAGTCTGTTGGATATTAATAGCTACCTCTCTCAAACTCCCAGAAGCCTCGAATGATCAAAAGAGACAGTGATCAAAGTCCGGACTCAAAACCTACACAAGTGTAGAAGCAAGAATGATTACCAAACAACACGGTACCCAGCAAGCTAACTAAAAACTAAATAAATCTAATAGGATTCACAAACTCCTTCTCCAACCCAACCAAACCTCCAGACTACAACGTGCACAGAAAACCAGCCCAACCTAACAGTTCATACTACACAGTTCAACAAGTTTAAGATCTCAACTCAATATCACAAGATATATCGTACCAATAATCACAAGTCACAAATAAGCATCCACACTGTCACACATGCAGAATATGTATATGCACACTTAATGATCATGCATATGTGCAATTGCCGGCAAAGACCTCAGCATAATAAATTCTGATCGGAAATGATCTCGATCTCATAATCTCTAGCCAGAAATGACCTTGGTCCCACAACCTTGCCAGAAATGTAATAATCCTGTCAGAAATGACCTCGGCAAACTAATCCCACTGGAAATGACCTCGACAATATAATCCCGTCGGGAATGACCTCGACCTATCAATCTCTCACCGAAAATGACCTCGGTCATATTATATCCCTGACCGAAAAAGACCTCGGTCTCACAATCATATACCTCTCATCACAGTGTTCCAGAACCAATACAAATAGCATGCCCATTCACGTAATGAGGAATAATCAATTCAGACAAACCACAATCACAATTAAACTATCAAGTATTTCATCAACTACACATAGATATCTAGATTACGGCATGTAATATTCAATACTCAACAATATCACACATCTTTTTTTATTAACCTCATCTATTCACTTTGGATTAGTTCATATCATAATTAAACACGTAACCTTATCTCCATTACGCTCCAACACATACAAAATGGGATATTCGAGAATTCTAAGAGATCCACAGAATTTTAAGAGTCCACTTGTCTTAACCAAGACGCGATCAATCAATCCACGTGAGCCTGTCCCTTACGATTATAATTCGAATCGCCACAATCTATTCAAGTATTGTTTCACAATCAGAAATCAAACCCAATGATACCAAAAATGCAAAATTTGGCGAAAAAAGGATCAAAAGCTCAAAATACGACTTTGAAAAGTAGGGGTTTAAATCCAAGAATTTTTGGATGAAATCGTTCCTTTTAGTCTTAGGAACTCATTAGTGAAATCCGTTTAAAAAATCCACCCCAAATCAAGTCACAAATAATTATTAAAGATTTTTCTCAAGTTCTTGAAAAAGGGTCATTTTCACCCATTGAAATCTCCAGATTCATGTGAAAATCATCAATTAATCATTGAGATATGACAAAGTAGGGTCAAAATAACTTACTCAATGAAATCCCACGAGAAATCCCTCTCTAAATCGCCCCTATCGAGCTCCAAAGTTCAAAAATGGAGAAAATAGCATAAACCCCGGCCAAAACCTCTCTCAGATGTCGCTTAAGCGACTCGGGATTCGCTTAAGCGGACCTCGATTTCGCGATCATTTAGTCGCTTTCGCCACCCCCGCCTCCTCGCTAAAGCGAGCCTTTCTGTCA